>NC_041389.1:84787506-84931839 GCF_002162155.2 Triticum dicoccoides
CCCCCTTTTGCTTAATGTTTTACGAGTTGTCCAAAACTATGAGCGTTATTTGTAGAAGAACACACATTATTGTAAAGTGGAATTAGCATAAATTTTGGCTTAAATTTAGAAGTTTCATCTTAGAAGTAGAAGTTCAAACTCACCTGATGTTTACCAGCATTTCTTATCACTTTACTGCTGCTATATAGCTATGCATCCAAGTCTATTCTTCTTGAGTCCAGAACAGCTTGTCTGAACAGTACCTGATCTTGGTGTTTACAGGTTGAACTGAGCTGCTGTGGGCAATCAATAAACCCCATACAACCTGTGCACAACCTGATGGATAGGTGGCTGAGGGTTGGCCCGTCGCGCCATTTGCAGACGTCGGTAGGCTCCTCCGGGGGAGAGTATGTGATGGTGATAACCTATGGGCGGCCAAAGTCTTGAGCGCACCATGTTGCGCCCGGCGATCTCCTGATGTGCCAGGAGGGTTGCGCCTTGCCCTGGGAAGAGGTCCTCGAAACCCAAAGATACAAGGTTTCTCTGTCCCAGTCGACATATACTGAAAAGAATGCGGCTGGCTCGTTCTGCAGCCAGCCCACCTTGTTGGTCTTGATCTGATGCTGTTGGATTCTCTTAGGGTTTATTCGTTGTTCCCCTAGTTCGTTTTATACCCTTGTTATATACAGATGAAATTTGTTGTTGTTCTAAACTTGGCGAAATTCGACTTATGTTGAGGCTGGATAATGTGATGGTATGTTTCAACCTTCGTGTGGAAGGGGTGAATGGTTGCAGTGCTCGGCTGTTTCGTGGGCTGAAAGTTTGGTTGCACCGGAGCGTCATGCCAATGGCTGATGGTCTGTTGGTTTAGTTTGATTCGTGCCTCGTCGCTTCCACTGGAGTATTATTCATTTGCAGTAATAGGTCTGATTTATATCTCGATTGGGAATCAGAAACCAAAGAAATTTGAGAAGTGCTGTTCTGCTCCTGGTATGAACAGTAGTTTATTAAAAAAAAGTTCACATTTTGAAAGTTTCTGATTTTTTTAGATAAACATTGTTGAATGTTTTACTAACATGCAAAGTTTCGTTATGAAAAAACATCTGTGGAGGCTTGGACAGAAAAACAAAATTAGCGTTCCAAAGTGCTTTAAAAAAGTTGCCCTTTTGGGAACATCGTTTTGTTGTTTTGCCTAGACCTTCACGAATGTTTTTTCACCACAAAATTTTGCATCTTGGTAAAACATTCAACAATGTTTGTCTACAAAAACAATTCATCTTTTTTTGAACTTTTTCCCTATTGTTTGCCCTAGGTGCAAATGCACCCAAATGAGGAAACTCCATGTTCAAGAATTTTTTGCTACCCTTTTGTGAACATACGAAACTATGGAATGCTGTTAGTGTTGGGAAACGTAGTAGAAAACGAAACAAAAATCGCCCTACTATCACCCAGGTACACTATGAAGATGCGATAAACGGTTCCTCTCTCCAAAAAAATAATACAATAAACGGTTTGAGTCGGACCGTTACTGATTCTGAGTTGCAGCGGAAGAAGACGAGTTGGCGTAGATCATACTTGGAGTTCCTCGAACTATAGATGACCGATCTCACGAACAGTCCCTCGAACAGAAGGCCGAAAGCACGACCACTTTACGAGTTGCAAGCATACGGTCTTCATGGTCCGACGGCGTTTCGCCGTCCAGAGCTAATAGTCGCCAGAGAATTACTGGGAGAGGATTAGAACCACACTGAACTTTTAATTATGAGGATTAGAGGATCTAGGTCCAGCTCTAATTGATCAATTAGGACCAACTAGAAGTCGAGAACTAGAGTAGACTCTAAAACTTGTGTATCAAAAGTGCCAAAAACCTCTAATATATATACGATTGGAGGAGAGGGGAGGGGGCGCCACAAGTGGGGAAGGATTCCTCCCCCCTTGGTCAGCCAAGGAGGAGTTCCCCTCCAATTCAGGCGAATCCTATTTGGCGTTGCATGCGTCATTAATGTGTTTTGCAAACGGGCGTCTGCAGCGCTCCACGCTGGCCGACCCATCTAGAGTTTTTAATCCACAAAAACAAGTTCGCCCGCTGGGAACCGATCCCGTGCCCTCCATCACCAACGTTCGCTGCTATAACCACATGGCAACCCAGCGGAATGTGCTAAGGCCAACTCCAACGCAGACCCCCAAATGGTCAGGCCGCGTCCGTTTTGGCCCAAACGGACAGATGAGCCGGCCCAACGCGCATCCCCATCCTCAAATTGTGTCCATTTTTTGTCCGGCTCGACCAATTCCAGGCACATAGTTGAGCGAGCTTTGCAGTCACATGGACAATGAACGGACAGGCACGCGGTGTCTCGGCATTCGCCTCGGACCCGCGTGCCGGCCGTCCAATCACCTCCCGCCAACCCTAGTCAATGTGTATGGATGGTTGGGCCCGCAAGTCAGCCACCCAGACGGCCCCCGGCCACGTCCTTCTTTATGGGGAAGCCGTGGACTTCCATTGCCACTTCCACTTCCCCGTCCCCATCCACTTCCCACCATTGCCCCCTCCATCGGAGACACCAAACCATAGCTGCCGTCAACCTCGCTCTCCACCGGTCATGGGCTTCTGGAAGTGGCACCCCAGCAAGAGGACCAAGCACGACCAGGAGGCGGGGTCGTCGTCCGCCTCGTCTGGAAGTGCGGCTAGCCATTCCACCTCGCCGGTGTCTTTCTCCATCTCCCCTCCGGTGATCGCGCCACGCTACAGGCCATACGTGAAGGTCAAAGTCTGCCGCCGGTACTAGGAGACCGACACCCCGTTGCTGTGGTCAGATGCCCACCTCCCTAATGAGTGGCATTTGAGCCTGGATTGGGTGCCCATCCCCCCCCCGTCCCGGCGAGCAGCCGTGCCCGCCTCCAGGAAATCACCCATCGTCGCGCCACATGTTGGTGTCAAAACCGGCGGATCTCGGGTAGGGGGTCCCAAGCTGTGGATCTTGGATCGATGGGTAACAAGGGGCGTAGAGACAGTGTTTACCTAGGTTCGGGCCCTCTTGAGGAGGTAAAACCCTATGTCCTGCTTGATTGTATTGATGTGTTTGTATGACAACTACAGAGTTGGTCCACCACGAGATCCGACGAACTAAACCCTAGGTGGGTATGATGATGGTTGTCCCCTCTACGGACCAAACCCTCTGGTTTATATAGACACCAGGGGTACCTAGGGTTACATATGTCAGTTATCATCATGGGATAAACATGCCTCTCATACCAAGCGGGACTTGGAGGACACGCCTGTTGGAGATATGCCCTATGTGTTTATGAATAATGATAGTCCTCGGATGTAATCAATGATACTTGTAGGCAAGTACTTGACTTGTCTGTGAGATCTTGTGTTGTATGATACATCCTAGATTGTCCCTAGTCGCAAGTGACGTGTGGGCACACGTGAGACTAGACTAGCATATGACACGGTCGATGGCTTGGTCTCACTAGCCATGGAGCATTGGATGCTAACCGGATAATATGGACTCAGAAGGATCTGGTCGGATTCGATGTAGTCGAATCCGAGTCGAGATAAGGTCCGAGTTGGACAGACCCAACTATGAGAGACATCGATATGTCATCTGTGAGTCTCTAGTACAACATATGTTCTATGTCCTAAGACCTGAGCTGGCGCATGTACTCGGGATGGTGACAGACTTGCTTTGGGCCGACCAAACGCTACTCCGTGACTGGGTAGTTACAAAGGTAGGTTCCGGATTTGTCCAGTCCCATGCTGCGAGACATGGTCGAGAAAGATGGGATTTGCCCCTCCGATCAGGAGAGATATACTCTAGGCCCCTCGTGTGATCCGACCAGGATAAGCATGGCCATGCAACAAGGATTATGAGATAATCCAGTTTGTGGTCGATATCACTGGAATGAGAAAGAGGTCAGGCTAGCACAAGGATGACAGTCTCGCCTTGAGCCCGACAACATATATCATGCGGCAAAGGGAACAGAAGTGTGACACATTGTACAGGTTCGCCTAACCAGCTTCATAGTCTATTTGGTCGTCGACACACCTTGCTAGAGGCCGCTACCAACCGTGCAGGTCGGAGGTGATCCGAACTGTGACCAAGCCGACTTGAACCTAAGGGGTCGTGCGCTTAAGGGAAGGAACCTACGAGGTCGGTTCGGAGGACACTGGTTGGATGTGATCCGAGCTGGACTTGGAACGCGATCAAGTAGACTTTGGGCTTTAGGGTCTGTGCAAGGCCCAAGTGTTGAGCCCGCGACGGATGCCTATAAATAGTGGAGGTGCGGCACACTTATTCAGTTGATCGCTTCGGCTCTGTCACTAGGGTTTGCATGTGTTGCGAATAGCCACGTCCACTCGCCACCGATTGTGTGATCAGACCTAGCAGTCCGCCGCACGGTGTTCCTCCTGCACGCGCGGATACCGTTAGAGGCGGTGCACTTTGCGCCGCTCCGGTGAACTTGTATGTGGGATCGAACAACCGACTGTTCGAGGGAGATCGGACGAGGAGGAGACGATCCACGCGGACACGCTGCCCCAACTCTTCTTCCACTGCACGGCACTGCGCATCTAGTGGCAACGAACTATGATCCATCTTCCGTAGCATGTTCCTGTTGTTCTGCGTGTAGGAACATTTTAATTTGCAGTCGACGCACCCTACCGTAGAACCCAACAACACCAAATATCCAAAGGTTTCCTTCTAGAGCACGAGATTGTCTGTTGTCTAGTCTTCCTCCAATGAACCAAAGGTAGCACATCAGTCCGGCCCGTGAGAGATAGGCCTCCAGCCTGAGGACCCACTAATTCCGGACACTCTCAGTAGCCTCCGAACTTGCCTCGAACGCCGAGGTCATCAATTTCCATTAGCTCCACGCCTCTTGAAGTCTTCGGCCTGAGGGGCGAGTTCTTCCTATTTCCTATATCCGGCTGATGATAGCTCGGCCACCCTCGATACTTCGGTCAATGGAGTACTGTGGGGTTCGACGCATCGTCTTCTTTATTCAGAATAAATGACGCCCTCGATTTCCGTGCATCAGAGGAAATAAATGGCCCAAAAGCCTTTTATAGAAATGCCCCTCACGGGCCTGGGAGGGATTTCTATTTAACGAGCCCAAAAAATGCGAAAGCTGTCGCACTCGATCCCGAATCACCACAAAGCCAGAGCTAAGAAAGCCCTCAACAATGGCGAGCGCCCCAAGCTCCTCCTCACGTACTCACGACCACCGTCCAGGCGACTGTGCGAGTTGCTCTGTTTCTCAGATGAGGTTGAGCAACCTCGAGACACAAGGATACCTACCTGCATCAGATCTCGTGTCCACCCGCCCCAGATTGATTTCCGCTGATGGCGAGGTTTTTGCGGACATCTTCCCCGTCCTGCACCGGGAAGAAAGTGTATGCTTCGTGCCTTTTCTCTCTTACAGGGTTTAGGCTTCCCCATTCATCCCTTTCTGAGGAGTTTATTAGAGTTTTATGGGATCCAACTCCACCATCTTACCCCGGGATCAATTCTACACATCTCGGGCTATGTCGCCCTTTGTGAGATGTTCCTGGGTTGTGAGGCACACTTCAAAGTGTGGAGGAATTTTTTTGCCTTGTCCCCCGCACCAGAGGAGGGGCAATCCACGAGGTCGGCGGAGCCGAAGTATGGCGTATTGCTGGGACAGGGTATCCAGTAGGGACTCCCAAAAAGAATGCCAAAGAGTGGACCTCTGAGTGGTTCTACATAGAGGACGTCCCCCTTTTTGATCCAACTTGGAGGGGGCTGCCCGAACTCTCTCTTGTTTCTCTGAATAAGCGATTTAACTGGCGACCGAAGAGTCCTTCCCAAAAGGAAAGTGTTGAGGTATCACGCCTAGCCGCTCAAGTAAGGTGGTTTTCTCACAACGGGCTAACCATCATCAATGTAATGGCCACAACCATTGCCCGGTGCGTCCAACCTCTTCGACAAAGGATGCACCCCCTATGGCATTATGACGGGGCAAATAATTCGACGCGTTACATACAAATGGAACCCGCCAACCAGGTGGCAATGGCAGCTGACTTAGTCGACCTCTTCAATGGAGGAGAGCAAGGCTTCCCTCAATTGGAGCCCAAAGAGGGCTTCTCAAGCTACAAAACCATTGAAACAGTGAGTATCCCTATATTCTATAGTCAGATGATATGGTAATCTTTCTTACTCGAGCATCTAATCTGTCCAAGCAGAGCTAGAGGGGCTAGATCAAGATGATGAGCTGCTCCTCAACCGGAGAGCTATTCTCATGTCGACGATCCTGGGTTTCACGATGACCCGAAAACAGCAATTGATTTCGAAGAGGGAGTCTTCAATCTAGGAGAGCCTCGATGGCTCTAAAGTGGCCCTTTTGGCCGATCACCCCGGGACACTTCCTTCCTCCGTCATAAGTGGGAAAAAGGTTCCTTCCCAAAAAAACGCTTACCTCATGCCACCCTAGCACACCAACTTCTACCCCCAAGGGCCGTCACACAACGCGTCGAACACCAGCCAGAGCGGTACCGACCACGTCACCGCTGAACGGTCGTAGGACATCCAAAAGTGTGGCGGCAATGGGAGCTACATCAACCGCGCCCGGGGTCAAGAGGTAATATGTTCACCGCACTTTCGACATTTTGCTTTTGACAACCTCTACAAATACCCATAATTTTCTTTGCTCGGACCTGCAGGAGATATGTAGAGCCACCTTCATCTGAGGACGTTGAAGAGGTGCATGTGGGTAATTCAAAACCGAGGTCTCCAGTTAGGGCCGGCGCCACCACGACCGAGGACCAACTTCCAGGGGACCCCGAGGACATCTCAGTTACCAACTCCGAAGTCAAAAGTGTGATGAATCACCGACAACAGAAGGAGTCGCTGCGTTGTTCTGTGTTTTTTTGTTCAGGAGTTTAACACTCTTAGTTCAGTAGACGCGTATCTCGCAGCCGCCCGAGTAGGGCTCGAGAGAGCCGCAAACCTTCTGTCGACCAACCATTAGGTAAGCCATTGGTTTTGATAACCGAACACATAACCTACCCAATAGCCCCCAAGTCTTAATTTGGGCAGGACGGTCCAGTTAAGGGTCTGAATGTGTATAAGACTATTTTATGGTGCAGGCTATGTGGGACAAAACAAAAAAGTTGTCCAAGGACCTCGAGCTCAACCGAATATAGTTGGAAGCTGTGAGGGCCGAACTGGAGGAGGTCAAGAAGTTTACCAGGGAAGCACATGGTAAGTAAAAGACTTATTATGTCACATGAAGAATTGTTCGAACACCTTTGCTAATGAAAGATTGCCCTGTAGCAGCTAAATCGATAAGTCAACTGTAGAAGGATCTGGACGCAACCAGAGAATCTCAAAGGTATGCGGAATCACAGCAAGAAGCTGGCCGCAGTGTACTGACCCGAAGTCATGAGGAAAAGAACAAGCTTAAAGCATAGAACCAGCAACAATCCAAAGAAATTAAATGCTTAAGAACTCAACTAGCACAATCCCAAGAGGAGAACCATAGATTGAAAATGGGCATGTTTGGTGAGTGCAATCTAGCTTGTGAATACGTTGATTATGTGCATTATACAAATGTAAGAACCATGCCACGTCTCTTGTTAGTTCTCCTTACCGGGCGTCCCGAGGAAGAGGCCAGCTCGTTCAGGGGGAACCTGCTAAAGGAACTATCCCACGTGCATGAGCGGGCTCAGAAGGCTATGAAAAGAATGTTCAAGCCATTATGGCCGAACGAGGCGGCTCCGGAAGGGATGGCTGCTACGTCTTGAGCTTGCGTTGGTTTTCCTTAAAGAGGAAAGGGTGATGCAGCAATAGTAGCGGAAGTATTTCCCTCATTTTTTGAGAACCAAGGTATCAATCCAGTAGGAGGCTCCTCAAAAGTCCCACGCACCTACACAAACAAACAAAGAACTCGCAACCAACACAATAAAGGGGTTGTCAATCCCTTCACGGCCACTTGCGAAAGTGAGATCTGATAGAGATAGGATGATAAGATAAATATATTTTTGGTATTTTATAATATAGATGCAAAAAGTAAAGATGTAAATAAAAGTAGATTGAAAGCTTATATGATAAAAGATAGACCCGGGGGCCATAGGTTTCACTAGTGGCTTCTCTCAAATAGCATAAGTATTACAGTGGGTGAACAAATTACTGTCGAGCAATTGATAGAAAAGCGAATAATTATGAGATTATCTAGGCATGATCATGTATATAGGCATCACGTCCGCGACAAGTAGACCGACTCCTGCCTGCATCTACTACTATTACGTCACACATCAAACGCTATCCAGCATGCATCTAGAGTATTAAGTTCATAAGAACAGAGTAACGTATTAAGAAAGATGACATGATGTAGAGGGATAAACTCAAGCAATATGATATAAACCCCATCTTTTTATCCTCGATGGCAACAACACAATACATGCCTTGCTGCCTGAGGGAGTCCTGGACTAGGGGGTGTCCGGATAGCCGGACTATCATCGTCGGCCGGACTCCAAGACTATGAAGATACAAGATTGAAGACTTCGTCCCGTGTCCGGATGGGACTTTCCTTGGCGTGGAAGGCAAGCTTGGCGATACGGATATGTAGATCTCCTACCATTGTAACCGACTCTGTGTAACCCTAGCCCTCTCCGGTGTCTATATAAACTGGAGGGTTTTAGTCCGTAGGACGAACAACCATTACAACAATCATACCATAGGCTAGCTTCTAGGGTTTAGCCTCCTTGATCTCATGGTAGATCCACTCTTGTACTACCCATATCATCAATATCAATCAAGCAGGAGTAGGGTTTTACCTCCATCGAGAGGGCCCGAACCTGGGTAAAAACATCGTGTCCCTTGTCTCCTGTTACCATCTGCCTAGACGCACAGTTCGGGACCCCCTACCCGAGATCCGCCGGTTTTGACACCGACATTGGTGCTTTCATTGAGAGTTCCTCTGTGTCGTCGCCGATAGGCTTGATGGCTCCTTCAATCAACAACAACGCAGTCCAGGGTGAGAATTTTCTCCCCGGACAGATCTTCGTGTTCGGCGGCTTTGCACTGCGGGCCAACTCACTTGGCCATCTGGAGCAGATCGAAAGCTACGCCCCTGGCCATCATGTCAGATTTTGGAAGCCTAAACTTCACGGCTGACATCCGCGGAGATTTGATCTTCGATGGATTCGAGCCACAGCCGAGCGTGCCGCACTGTCACGATGGGCATGATCTAGCTCTGCCGCCGGACAGTACCTTGGAGGCCGCACACGAATCCGCTCCGACCCATAGTTCGGAGCCGACCGCACAGATCGAGGACAGGTGGCTGGACACCGCCTCGGGGGCTGCAACTGCTACGGCGATGGAGCCGAATACCGACCTGGCCCTTTGCAAAACTCGTGACTCCGAGGTGCCGGACTCCTTGCCGGACTCCGAACCTCCAGCGCCCCCGCCAATCGAATCCGATTGGGCGCCGATCATGGAATTCACCACTGCGGACATCTTTCAGCACTCACCCTTTGGCGACATCCTAAATTCGCTAAAGCGTCTCTCGTTATCAAGAGAGCCCTGGCCGAACTGCGGTCAGGATGGTTGGGATGCGGACGACGAAGAAATTCAAATCCCACCCACCACCCACTTTGTAGCCACTGTCGACGATCTAACCGACATGCTAGACTACGACTCCGAAGATATCGACGGTATGGACGGCGATGCCGGAGACTACCAAGAACCAGCGCCTACTGAGAACTGGAAGGCCACCCCAACCCATGATGTATATATGGTGGACACCCCAAAAGGAAGCGATAACGAGGAACAACGGGACACGGCAAAGGATAATTCCGCCGACAAACAACCAAAACGGCGATGCAGGCGCCGCCCCAAGTCCCGCCTCGATAACAACAACACCCATAATGACCTAGCCATAGAGCAGGGCAAACCAGTGGGCGACAAACATGCAACCAAGCATCCATCCGAGCAGGAGGAATCGGATAATCAATCCATGCCCGGCGAAAACGACAGTCCAGACGATCTCACGCCGGACACACCACCGGAGCATAAGAACCTTCACAAAAGACTTGTCGCCACTACAAGAAGTCTGAAGAAGGAAAAACGGAAGCTCAAAACAGCGGAAGACATACTCAGAATGAGGTGGAGCAAAGTACTCAAGACCGCGGACAAATATGGCAATGGCCACCAAACAAAGAGCTACCCGAGGCGCAAGCTACTGCAGGAATTCGACGAGGAGGCCATAGAGCCCCCACAGTCAAAAAGCAAAGAGGCCACCTGGCCGGATAGACGACCAGATGACAGGCCAAAAGCGACAAGCGACGCCGCACACAAGCCGACACATGATCCTCATAAAATAGATGGCCCGGTCAGGTCCATTTATGGGCCAAAAAAGAGGGCCCCAGGAAGCAACACAACACGCCGCATGTCCGAAGATAACGGCACGCCTAAATACAGGGGCACCGCACACCCACTATGTTTCACCGATGAGGTGCTGGATCATGAATTTCCAGCGGGATTCAAGCCCATAAACATAGAGGCATACGATGGAACAACAGACCCCGGAGTCTGGATTGAGGATTACATCCTGCACATACACATGGCTAGAGGAGACGATCTCCACGCCATAAAATATCTACCCCTCAAGCTCAAAGGGACAGCTCGGCATTGGCTCAAAAGCCTCCCAGAAAATACTATTGGAAGTTGGGAGGAGCTCGAGGACGCGTTTAGAGCAAATTTTCAAGGGACTTATGTCCTCCCTCCGGATGCAGACGATTTAAGTCACATAACTCAACAGCCCGGAGAGTCAACGTCTGGAACAGGGTTCTTACCAAAAAGAACCAAATAGTCGACTGTCCGGACGCCAAAGCCTCAACAGCTTTTAAACATAATATCCGAGACGAATGGCTCGCCAGACACCTCGGCCAAGAGAAGCCGAGAACAATGGCCGCGCTAACAAGCCTCATGACCCGCTTTTGCGCGGGGGAAGACAGCTGGCTAGCAAGATGCAGCACCAGCGACCCGAGTACATCCGAGATCAGAGATGGAAACGGAAAATCACGGCGCAGAAAGGACCAGCGCCGGAATAAAGAAAAAAGCCCAAAGAACATGGCGGTCAACGCCGGATTCAAAAGCTCGCGGCCGAACAATAAAACACTGCCTCTTAAGGACAGCAGCGACGAGCTATCCAACCTCAACAAAATTTTGGATCGGATATGTCAAATCCACAGTACTTCCGGCGCAAACCACACCCATCGGGATTTTTGGGTTTTCAAACAGTCCGGCCGACTCAACGCCGAACATAAGGGGCTCGACGTGCCAAGTGAGGATGATGACGAACCCCACCAGCAGAGCGCCAGAAAACAAAAGACTTTCCCACAAGAAGTCAAAACAGTAAACTCACTTCATATGATAATACAGAACAACAGTGTGGCACCCGCCAAAGTAGGTGTCGCACGGTCCACCCAAGCGGAACCTCGAGATTGGATGTCAAAACCAATTACTTTCGACCGCCTGGACTATTCCAGAAGTATTCGAAACGCAGGATGGACTGCCCTAATATTGGATCCTATAATCGACGGACTACAATTTACACAAGTCCTAGTGGATGGCAGCAGTGATTTAAACCTGCTATATCCAGACACAATCCGCAAGTTGGGGATAGACCGTACTAAAATTCGCCATAGCCACACTTCCTTCAAAGGAGTGGTGCCAGGCCCCTGCGCCAAGTGCACGGGCTCCTTACTACTAGAAGTTGTGTTCGGGTCACCCGGCAACTTCCGACGCGAAAAGCTAATCTTTCACGTCGCCCCATTCAAAAGTAGTCATCAAGCACTATTGGGACGTGAAGCTTTTGTCCGCTTTAACGCAATACCACACTACGCGTCTCTTACACTTAAAATGCCCGGTCCACGCGGCATCATCTCATTAAAAGGTCGTTCAAGACCCCAAACACGGCTAGACGAGTCCGGCATAAATAAGCTAGGGGCTCCCTAGCCGCACACCCCTTCACAAGGGGCTGTGCGTATGAGCAATAATGAGCTAATATAAGCTCAGCTTTATTTATTCATGCTTTGTTTTAAATACATTTTTGACACGATTACTTTTCAAACTAAGTTCCTCTCTTTTATAGATGAACAGCGTGTTACACCCGTCCAGGATACAGCACGATGGAGACACAGGCGTAGACGTGCAGTAGGGACCCGTGGCAAGGATTCTTTTCAGATTAAGACCCTGCGTAAACCTTTTTTACTATCTCTTGTTGCTATACATCCCCTGGTTTCTCATCATAACCAGAGAGGAGGCTGACGTTTTGGCATCGGCCGCGTCAGAGGACCTTGCGTGTACCGGGACACTAGGGGCTTAGGGCATTGATCTGCCCGTCATCATAAAGACCAAACACCTCAGGGAGTGTTTGGCGTCTCGAGTTAGGCCTTATATGCATCAGCTCCGAATCATGTCTTTGGTCAAATGTTGGGTTTTCCTGGCTCCTGTGTTTTGCTGCCTTACGTTCCGTATCATCGGCTAACGCGGCACTAGGAGAACTACTGCGATTGTGCCCCGGTTCGGCCGGGTGAGCACCTTAGTAGAGAAAGCCGAAAACTGACTGTCATGATATATCAAGAGACTGGTCAACCACTCGATCGACCTCCGGAATGTTTAGAATTCCTCCGCTTTGATGAAGGACTGCTTCCCGGTCAGGCACACACGCGCCCCAAATACGGAGAGCGCGGTGCCCCTAGGGGCTATGTAGTAGCCCCACCCTCGAACTCCTATGGCTAAGTGAAAGTGATAAAGCATTATAGTTCGTTGCCTCGTTTGCTACGCTACCACCTCCTTTACAGGACCAAGACGTTGGATTAAGTGTGAAAATGCGCTATTTTGCAAACACCCCCGCACTATGTGCTTGGGGGCTGAAGCCGAAGACTGCCATCTTTCAGGTTATACACAAGTATACATTAACAGCCACACAGGAGATATTTCAATACTTGAACGCACAAGTACAAAAGCGCTTATATTATAAAAATCGTTTTACAAACCATAAAGTTCATTTGAACATGATATTTTTTGAGCACTGCGACTCTATCACACGAGCACCACGCAGAACTTCCCCAAAATAGTGCTCGACGGGTAACCGGCTCTTGTCCGAACCCCGGGTTGCAATAGCGGTGGCATCCATCTCCGTCCAGTGTGTCTTCACACGAGCGAGGGCCATCCTTGCACCCTCTATGCAGGCTGACCGCTTCATCGCCTTGATATGCGGCACCGCCCCAAGGAATTGCTGCAATAAGCCAAAATAACTCTTCGGCTTGGGACTATCCGGCCAGACATGAGCCACGATATCCGTCATGGCAAGTCCGGATAGTCTATTCAGCTCAGCCCACTCGGCTAACTGATCGGTCAGCGGAAGTGAACGATCCGGACTATGGAATTGAGACCAAAAAAGCTCTTCCGTCTCGTGATCCTTCTGACTTCGGAAGTGCACAACAGCATCTGCCGCACTCGCTGCTAAGTCCATATACGGATCCTCCGGACCCCACAACTGGCCAAGCTGAGCGTACTTCGGATCTGTAAACTGCCTGCGCAGCAGAAAGGGCTTGCCAGCCACAATATCTTCGGCCTGGCGCAACTCCTCCTTTATAGCCCTCATTGCAGAACGGGCATCCTTGGCTTCGGCGGTGGCCTTCGTCAGGCCTTCTTGCTCCGCTCGGCGTTCTTTTTCAAGAACCTCACTGCGGTCGGTAACATCTTTCAACTTCACGGCCATTTCGGCCATCTCCTCCCTGCTTCGGCAGTGTGCAGCCCTTTCGGCTTCTAGCTCTTCGGCCGCCCTCGAGGCAGCCGCATCACTCCTTCTGGCCTGCTCCTTGGCTTGAGCAAGTTCTGCCCGAAGGCTCTCCACAGCAGCGGCACCATCTGCATTGAGCACACATGTTGTAAGGAGTGGGCTTCGGTCCCCCTTACTAGGTGACCATGGAGAAAAAACCCACCTTGTGACTCGTCAAGTCGCTTATTGACCAGCGCGATGTCTGCATCCGCAACGTCGAGTTGCCGCTTTAGTTCGGCAACTCCATCAGTCCGGCTAGCCACCGAACTATCCGCCACCTGCATAGGAAAGGCGAAAATCAATACCTGGGATTTTGATCCTCGGCACGCTGTCGTTCTCGACACCCTACCGAGTCTCAGGGGCTACTATCTATACAGGGCGCACTTTATGTGTAAAACTGTCAAAAGGTATGTCATTTTTACGTACCTCAAACCCCGCCAGCAAACTCCTGACGGCATCACGCAACCCGCCTTCGGCGGATGAAATTCTTTCAATCACCGTACTCATCAGTGTACGGTGACCTTCTGAGATAGACGCCCTCTCAAGCAGATCCTTCAGCTCCCCCGGCCGCACACCAGTTGGTGCCGAACTATTCAGCCCTGCCGGACTCGGGGATACCCTCCATGATGACACTTCAGGCTCGTCCGCCCTATCCGATGGTGCGGAAGATGGAGGCGTCTCACTCTCCATCATCTCCGGACGAAGTTCCCCCGAAGACGAGCTCATCTGAGAAGGACGGAGATCCGAACTACAAGGTAAAAACTTAAGTTATCCTCAGAAGCACAAATAGGGATGTCCCTTATTACAAAACTCCCTTTTTTCTACTTACGGCTCGCTGGAGGGCTGATTCTTTAGGGGAGACTGTGCGGCCGGGGCCTCCCCGGGCGCAGGACCCTCTGGTGAAGATCTCTTCCCCCGCTTCGGGGCTTTGGCCTCCGGGTTTTCGGAAGCGGTCCTCTTCTCCCCTTGGAAGGAGGGATTCTCGATCCCCCCTTTCTCAAAGGCCTCCTCGGTTGAGGCGGTAGCTCCTCTATTTTCCCCTTCGCCTTCCTCTGAAGGCGCAACCTCCAGCATCCTGACCAGCACGGGATCCGGCGCGGTCTCTGGGAGGGGGGCCGGACACCGTATCAACTTTGCTTGAGCTATTCACTCCTGTTTAGAGGACAACTGGTTAAAAGGCGAATCATAGAAAGGCAAACTAACGGTAAGTCTGGACTTAGAGCTACTTACTTGTGTATCCGGGCGATTGCAGCTTAGGCCGGCGTCCTCGGTCAATTCCGGACACATCTCTTGTGATCCGAAGAACAGTTTATACATCTCCATGGGTGTCGTACCCATGAAGTGTTGGAGAATTCGTGGTCCCTCCGAATTAAACTCCCACAGCCGGAGAGGACGGTGTTTGCAGGGCAGGAGATGCCTAATCAGCATGACCTGCATCACCACAATCAGATCGATCTCCCTCGCTTGGAGGTCTCGAATCCGGCCCTGCAATAGGGGCACGTCCTTTGACGGCCCCTAGTTGAGCCCTTGGCTGACCCATGACATCAGCCGTTGTGGAGGGCCCGAGCGGAAGATGGGCGGCGGCTTCTGCCTGTTGCCCCTGGGAGCGGATATGTAGAACCACTCCTGCTGCCACAAGTCGAGCTCCTCCTGGAAAGAGCCCTCGGGCCATGGAGCGACGGCCCTTCTGCTTACAACCGCCCCGCCGCACTCTGCTTGACGCCCCTCGATCATCTTCGGCTCCACGTCAAAGGTCTTAAGCCACAAGCCGAAGTGAGGGGTAATGCGGAGGAAGGCTTCGCAGACGACAATGAATGAAGAGATATGGAGGATGGACTCTGGAGCCAGGTCGTGGAATTCCAACCCATAGTAAAACATGAGCCCTCTCACAAAAGGATCCATCAGGAAGCCTAAACCCCGACGGAGGTGGGATACAAACACGACATACTCGCCGGGCTCGGGGGTGGGAATGACTTGCCCTTTGGCGGGTAGCCTATGCGAAATCTCGTAAGTCAGGTACTTGGCCTCTCGCAGCTTTAGCACGTCCTCTTCCGTGACGGAGGAGGGCATCCACCGGCCCTGTAGGTCGGAGCCGGACATTGTTGAAGGTCCGAAGCGCTCAAATCTGGGGCTCTGGGTGTTGGAACTCGGGGCAAGGAGTAGATTCGATTGAGGATTGAAGAAAAGAAACAAGCCTTGGTCCCATTATAAAGAAGGAGAATACCAAGAGCCGTCCCCGTGACCGTTCGGGACTCGCCTCCGATAGAGGGGTCGTGGCAACGGGCACGGTTGGGTTACCCACGACCGTATTGATGGGAATCCCGGAATAAGGGGAACACGATCTCTGCTTCAACAAGACGTGCCAAGGAAATTGCTTCGCTAAACGCGCTGAGGTGGTATAATAAAAAACGATTCAAGTAAAGGCTTGGTGGTGGTATGACGTCATGCCACAAAATACGTCAGCAGATTGAACTTGTGTACATATTATTCTCTCTACGGTGGAATGTGGAATTTATTTTGCAGAGCCGGACACTATCCTGGTGTTCACAATCTTCTATGAATTATTCGGAGGAGGAACCCGCCTTGCAATGCCGAACAATATGCGCGCTGGACTCATCGTCATTGAAGCCTGGTTCAGGGGCTACTGAGGGAGTCCTGGACTAGGGGGTGTCCGGATAGCCGGACTATCATCGTCGGCCGGACTCCAAGACTATGAAGATACAAGATTGAAGACTTCGTCCCGTGTCCGGATGGGACTTTCCTTGGCGTGGAAGGCAAGCTTGGCGATACGGATATGTAGATCTCCTACCATTGTAACCGACTCTGTGTAACCATAGCCCTCTCCGGTGTCTATATAAACCGGAGGGTTTTAGTCCGTAGGACGAACAACCATTACAACAATCATACCATAGGCTAGCTTCTAGGGTTTAGCCTCCTTGATCTCGTGGTAGATCCACTCTTGTACTACCCATATCATCAATATCAATCAAGCCGGAGTAGGGTTTTACCTCCATCGAGAGGGCCCGAACCTGGGTAAAAACATAGTGTCCCTTGTCTCCTGTTACCATCTGCCTAGACGCACAGTTCGGGACCCCCTACCCGAGATCCGCCGGTTTTGACACCGACACTGCCCCTGCAGTCACTGGGAAAGGACACCGCAAGATTGAACCCAAAGCTAAGCACTTCTCCCATGGCAAGAAAGATCAATCTAGTAGGCCAAACCAAACTGATAATTCGAAGAGACTTGCAAAGGTAACTCAATCATACATAAAAGAATTCAGAGAAGATTCAAATATTATTCATAGATAAACTTGATCATAAACCCACAATTCATCGGATCTCGACAAACACGCCGCAAAAGGAGTTTACATCGAATAGATCTCCACAAGAGAGGGGGAGAACATTGTATTGAGATCCAAAAAGAGAGAAGAAGCCATCTAGCTAATAATTATGGGCCCGAAGGTCTGTGGTAAACTACTCACAACTCATCGGAAGGGCTATGGTGTTGATTTAGAAGCCCTCCGTGGTCGATTCCCCCTCCGGCGGAGCGCCGACGAAGGCTCCAAGATGGGATCTCGCGGATATAGAAGGTTACGGCGGTGGAAATTTTGTTTCGTTGGCTCCCTGGATGTTTTCGGGGTACGTAGGTATATATAGGAGGAAGAAGTACGTCGGTGGCCGCCCGAGGGGCCCACAAGACAAATGGGCGCGCCCAGAGGGGGTGGGCGCGCCCTCCTATCTCGTGGCCGCCTCGGCTGCTGCTTGGCTTGCACTCCAAGTTCTCCGGATCACGTTCGTTCCAAAAATCACGCTCCCGAAGGTTTCATTTCATTTGGACTCCGTTTGATATTCCTTTTCTTCGAAATACTAAAATAGGCAAAATCAACAATACGGGCTGGGCCTCCGGTTAGTAGGTTAGTCCCAAAAATGATATAAATGTGTAAAATAAATCCCATAAACATCCAAAAGGGGTAATATAATAGCATGGAACAATCAAAAATTATAGATACGTTGGAGACGTATGAAGCATCCCCAAGCTTAATTCCTGCTCGTCCTCGAGTAGGTAAATGATAAAAACAGAATTTTTGATGTGGAATGCTACCTAGCATAATTCTCAATGTAATTTTCTTTATTGTGGCATGAATGTTCAGATCCAAATGATTCAAAATAAAAGTTCATATTGATAAAAGAAATAGTAACACTTCAAGCATACTAATCAAAGCAATCATGTCTTCTCAAAATAACATGGCTAAAGAGAGTTCATCCCTACAAAATCATATAGTTAGGCTATGCTTCATTTTCTTCACACAAAGATGTTCTCGGATTCTATACCCCCGATGACAAGCCAAGCAATTGTTTTGTACTTAAATAATCTCAAACTTTTTCAACCTTCACGCAATACATGAGCGTGAGCCATGGATATAACACTATGGGTGGAGTAGAATATGATGATGGGGATTGTGTGGAGAAGACAAAAAAGGAGAAAGTCTCACATTGATGATGATAATCAACGGGCTATGGAGATGCCCATCAATTGATGTCAACATGAGGAGTAGGGATTGCCATGCAACGGATGCACTAGAGCTATAAATGAATGCTCAACAAAAGAAAACTAGTGGGTGTGCATCCAACTTGCTTGCTCATAAAGACCTAGGGCATTTGAGGAAGCCCATCGTAGGAATATAAAAGCCAAGTTCTATAATGAAAAATTCCCACTAGTATATGAAAGTGACAACTATGAGACTCACTATATGAAAAACATGGTGCTACTTTGAAGCACAAGATATGAGACTCACTACATGAAAAACAAGGTGCTACTTTGAAGCACAAGTGTGGAAAAAGAGATAGTAACATTGCCCTTTTATTTATTTTCTTTTTTCTTCTTTTTTTTCTTTGTCCTTTCTATTTTTTTGGCCTTTTTGGGCAATGCTCTAATAATGATGATCATCACACTTCTATTGATTACAACATATGAATTACAACTCGAAATTAGAACAAGATATGACTCTATATGAATGCCTCCGGCGGTGTACCGGGATGGTGCAATGAATCAAGAATGACATGTATGAAAAATTATGCATGGTGGCTTTGCCACAAATACGATGTCAACTACATGATCATGCAATGGCAATATGACAAAAGTAATGTATGTCATGACGATGAACGGAACGGTGGAAAGTTGCATGGCAATATATCTCGGAATGGCTATGGAAATGCCATAATAGGTAGGTATGGTGTCTGTTTTGAGGAAGATATAAGGAGGTTTATGTGTGATAGAGCATATCGTATCACGGGGTTTGGATGCACCGGTGAAGTTTGCACCAACTCTCAAGGTGAGAAAGGGCAATGCACGGTACTGAAGAGGCTAGCAATGGTGGAAAGGTAAAAGTGCGTATAATCCATGGACTCAACATTAGTCAAAAGAACTCATATACTTATTGCAAAAATTTAGAAGTCATCAAAAATCAAGCACTACGTGCATGCTCCTAGGGGGATAGATTGGTAGGAAAAGACCATCGCTCGTCCCCGACTGCCACTCATAAGGATGCACAAGCCAGGTACACTTCATGTTTCAAATTTGTTACACAACTTTAACCATACGTGAATGCTATGAGACTTACTAACTTCAACACAAGAATTCTTTAAATTCATAATTACCCAACTAGCATGACTTTAATATCACTACCTCCATATCTCAAAACAATTATCAAGTATCAAATTGATCATAGCATCCAATTCACTTCCTATGATAGTTTTTATTATACCCAACTTGAATGCCTACCATTCTAGGACCAATTTATAACCATAGCAAATACCATGCTGTTCTAAAAGACTCTCAAAATAATATAAGTGAAGCATGAGAGACTAGCAATTTCTATAAAATTAAGCCACCGCCGTGCTCTAAAAGATATAAGTGAAGCACTAGAGCAAAAACTGTCAAGCTCAAAAGATATAAGTGAAGCACATAGAGTATTCTAGCAAATTCAAATCAAGTAGGCTTCTACCAAAAGGTGTGTACATCAAGGATGATTGTGGTAAACTAACAAGCAAAGACTAATATAATACACGACGCTCCAAGCAAAACACATATCATGTGGCGAATAAAAATATAGCTCCAAGTAAAGTTACCACTGAACGAAGACGAAAGAGGGGATGCCTTACCGGGGCATCCCCAAGCGTAGGATTTTGGCTATTCTTGAATATATTGGGGTGCCTTGGGCATCCCCAATCTTAGGCTCTTGCCACTCCTTATTCCATAGTCCATCAAAGCATTACCCAAAACTTGAAAACTTCACAACACAAAACTCAACAGGAAATCTTATAAGCTCCGTTAGTGAAACAAAAGAAAACCACCACATAAGGTACTATAATGAACTCACTATTTATTTATTTTGGTGTTAAACCTACTGTATTCCAACTTCTCTATGGTTTATAAACTATTTTACTAGCCATAGATGCATCAAAATAAGCAAACAGCACACGGAAAACAGAATCTGTCAAAAACAGAACAGTATGTAGCAATCTGTAACTAATGGAAACTTATGGAACTTTAAAAATCCTACCAAAATAGGAAGTCCTGTAAAATTTGTCTATTGATCAGAAGCAAAAAGAATCAACGCAAAATCACGTTTCTGTGATTTAATAAAACTAATTTCGTGCGCGCAAAGTTTCTGTTTTTCAGCAGAATGAAATTAACTATCATCATTGGTTATCCTATAGGTTCTACTTGGCACAAACACTAATTAAAAGACAAAAACACATCTAAACATAAGGTAGAAGCAAAATTTATTACTAAACAGAAACAAAAACAAAAAACACAAAGAAAATTGGGTTGCCTCCCAACTAGCGCTATCGTTTAACGCCCCTAGCTAGGCATAAAAGCGAAGATAGATCTAAGTAGTGCCATCTTTGGCACTAAATTCCTCAATAGAGCACTTATAATCTTTAGGGGTTTCTCCCTTTTTAGCAATGATTAAACCTTTAGTCAAAAATTCAAGAAATTTGTTTGTAGCAAAAGGTTCCTTAACGATAGAGAGACAATTGGGATGAACACTTATGGATTTGAGATCCGCATCTCCCTTACTAGAAGATTCACCCTTATTTTTAGGAACATAAATAAACTTCGCAGTCTTGGTAGGGGGTTTTGGAGTGTTTTTCATGGAAGAAAACGCGGAACCTAATTTGGTAATGATATCCTCAAGTTTATCGATTCTTGCAGAATCTACATCTATTTTCTCATTAACTGTAGGTTCTTCCTCTTTAAGATTTTTCAAAGTGACTCCAACCCTAGATCCATATTGGGTGATGTGATTATGAATCTTTTTATTCAAATTTTCAATCAACTCAACAGAAGCAACTTTATTTTCAATAGTATCAAGCCGTTGCATCACATGTTCTAAAGTTAAAACCGTTCCATTAACCAAAAGAGGAGGTGGGCCAAACAAATATAACATATCATTATAAGCATAAAATGTATGGCTACTCAAGAAATCCCCTCCGGCGACGGTATCAAGAACGCATCTATTCCAAGGAGTAATGCCTACATAAAAATTGTGAAGAAGAACAGAAGTAGAAAGCTTCCTAGTAGATCTATTTTGAGCATTGCAAATTCTATGCCAAGCATATTTTAAAATTTCGCCCTCCCTTTGCTTAAAATTGAGAATTTCATGCTCGGGAGTGATAACAAGGATAGGAGGACTAGCCATAATGACAAGGTAAACGGTCTAACACACGAGCAAATGGAAAAAGGCAAGCGAAAAAGAGAGAGAGATTGGGAAAGAGAGGGCAAATAAAACGGCAAGGGTGAAGTGGGGGAGAGGAAAACAAGAGGCAAATGGCAAATAATGTAAATGAGAGGGAGATGAGTTTGTGATGGGTACCTGGTATGTCTTGACTTGAGCGAAGACCTCCCTGGCAACGGCGCCAGAAATCCTTCTTGCTACGTCTTGAGCTTGCGTTGGTTTTCCTTGAAGAGGAAAGGGTGATGCAGCAATAGTAGCGTAAGTATTTCCCTCAATTTTGAGAACCAATGTATCAATCCAGTAGGAGGCTCCTCAAAAGTCCCACGCACCTACACAAACAAACAAAGAACTTGAAACCAATGCAATAAAGGGGTTGTCAATCCCTTCACGGCCACTTGCGAAAGTGAGATCTGATAGAGATGGTATGATAAGATAAATATATTTTTGGTATTTTATAATATAGATGCAAAAAGTAAAGATGCAAATAAAAGTAGATTGAAAGCTTATATGATAAAAGATAGACCCGGGGGGCATAGGTTTCACCAGTGGCTTCTCTCAAAATAGCATAAGTATTACGGTGGGTGAACAAATTACTGTCGAGCAATTGATAGAAAAGCGAATAATTATGAGATTATCTAGGCATGATCATGTATATAGGCATCACGTCCGTGACAAGTAGACCGATCCTGCCTGCATCTACTACTATTACTCCACACATCGACCGCTATCCAGCATGCATCTAGAGTATTAAGTTGATAAGAACAGAGTAACGCATTAAGAAAGATGACATGATGTAGAGGGATAAACTCAAGCAATATGATATAAACCCCATCTTTTTATCCTCGATGGCAACAATACAATACGTGCCTTGCTGCCCCTGCTGTCACTGGGAAAGGACACCGCAAGATTGAACCCAAAGCTAAGCACTTCTCCCATGACAAGAAAGATCAATCTAGTAGGCCAAACCAAACTGATAATTTGAAGAGACTTGCAAAGATAACTCAATCATACATAAAAGATTTCAGAGAAGATTCAAATATTATTCATAGATAAACTTGATCATAAACCCACAATTCATCGGATCTCGACAAACACACCGCAAAAAGAGTTTACATCGAATAGATCTCCACAAGAGAGGGGGAGAACATTGTATTGAGATCCAAAAAGAGAGAAGAAGCCATCTAGCTAATAACTATGGACCCGAAGGTCTGTGGTAAACTACTCACAACTCATCGGAAGGGCTATGGTGTTGATGTAGAAGCCCTCCGTGGTCGATTCCCCCTCCGCCGGAGCGCCCGCGAAGGCTCCAAGATGGGATCTCGCGGATACAGAAGGTTATGGCGGTGGAAATTGTGTTTCGATGGCTCCCTGGATGTTTTCGGGGTACGTAGGTATATATAGGAGGAAGAAGTACGTCGGTGGCCGCCCGAGGGGCCCACAAGACAGGGGCGCGCCCAGAGGGGGTGGGCGCGCCCTCCTATCTCGTGGCTGCCTCGGCTGCTGCTTGGCTTGCACTCCAAGTTCTCTGGATCACGTTCGTTCCAAAAATCACGCTCCCGAAGGTTTCATTCCGTTTGGACTCCGTTTGATATTCCTTTCCTTCGAAATACTAAAATAGGCAAAAATACAGTAATACGGGCTGGGCCTCCGGTTAGTAGGTTAGTCCCAAAAATGATATAAATGTGTAAAATAAAGCCCATAAACATCCAAAAGGGGTAATATAATAGCATGGAACAATCAAAAAATATAGATACGTTGGAGATGTATCAATTGCCGAGATGGCTAGCTGATTTAAAGGAGCTCGGCACCATTTCAGATATGGAAGATATGAGCCTATCGAGAGGGAGCGCAGGAGGCTTGGTCGACGGTCAAGACCCGCTTTACCAAGCTCAACCCGGAGCATTTAGCTCGAATTGAGCCGGTAGGGCCGGATGGGCAGGCATTGTCACTATATTTGCTATATGACCAACCTGTTGCTCAGACTTCCCTAGAAGACTGCACTCTAGACACCATAATAGATGATCTCGACCAAGAACAAGGTGTTTGGTTCTATGTATCCATGTACTTTACATCAAATATTCTCCAAACCGTGCTTTAAACATTTTGTTAACTGGCCATCGGCTTCTGCCTCCCCCGCCATTAGCCGGGGAGTGTTTCTTACTATGTGACCCTAGATCACTGAGAAATCACTTCAGAGACCTAGGCAATCCAGCCATTTGGTGCAAACATACAAAACACGCTCAAGGAGTTATGTTATATTACTGTTTAACGTAAGAAACATCTTCTGAAGAAAATAGTTCCTCCATGGGTTCCTTTCTTCAGGTTGTCATGTTAACCATAGATGTTTAACCAAATACCCATATTGAACAAGGAATGGTTACTTCAGGAAAGTAACCCCGGGCATTGGTGATGGCCACCAATTATTTTCACTTTCCTTGTGGCCGGCGAATTATATGCTGAAGAACGCTAGCTTTCGACTTCACCCGTCTAAGGTATGCACCCGGGTAATCCGGACGTAACAATCACGGAGGTGCTCCCTTTACTCCCTAGCCGAATAATCGGGAACGTAGGGCTTAAGAATAGGAGCGAGGCAATCTAGCTTGGCCAAATCTTAAGTCAAATTGATGCATATAGTGGCTTTAAAATGATATTAGAAGAGCGCAAACATGACAGAGACTAATGAATGCACTGAAGATGTATTTATCGGCTTCGTAAAAGAAGCCCCCAGGTATGACCAGGTGGTACATTTGGAGATGTGTGTCGAGAAAAACTTAACATAGCTCAGCTTAGCCGAACACAACCTAGGAAATACTAACCAAAAATATAAAGAAAAGACTGTAAAAAAGAAGAGACTAGGGAGGGTGATGACACCGGTCTAGCCGTAGAAGTGCCGAAGCCGAGCTGCATTCCATGGGTTTGGTTCAAGGAGATTGTCCGTTGGGTTGTGAAGATGATACGCTCCCCCTATGAGCACTTGATCAATTATGAAGGGACCCTCCCATTTGGGTGAAAGCTTATTCTTTTGCTTCTTCATGAGGCATAGGACGAGTTCGCCCACATTAAATGCCTTCACCCGAACTTCCATACTCTAGTAGTGTCGGGCCTGCTATTGGTAAAAGGTAGAGCGGCCCTAAGCTATGTCGTGCTCCTCTTCCAGGGCATCCAAGTCATCTTGTTGATCTAGCTCGACCTCCTTTTCTTCATACATGCGCACTCTAGGTGCGTCATGGATAAGGTTGCTGGGGAGGACCGCTTATGCCCCGTACACCATGAAAAATGGTGTATGTCCGTGGAGTGATTAGGAGTGGTGCATAGGCCCCATAACACAGAGTCGAGCTCCTCCACCCAGTGGTAGTCGAACTCTTTCAAGGAGCGGACCAGTTGGGGCTTAATGCTGCTCAGGATTAGTCCATTGGCCCGTTCGACCTGTCCATTAGACTTTGAGTGATATACAAAGGCGTAGTCAGGCTTAATGCCCAAGTTGTCGCACCAGTCCTTTGCTTCCTGGGCTGTGAAATTAGATTGGTTGTACGTTATTATACTGTGGGGGGCACGATAATGGTGGACCACGTCAGATATAAAGTCGATGACCGGTCCGGACTTGGCTGAAGTTACTGGTTTCGCCTCAATCCATTTAGTGAATTTGTCAACCATAACCAGTAAATACTTCTTTTTCTTGGTCCCCCCTTTAAGTGATCTGACCATGTCCAGCCCCCAGACCGTGAAAGGCCAGGTGATCGGTATTGTCCGAAGAGCAGTGGGGGCATGTGACTTTGACTTGCAAAGAGCTGGCATCCAACGCAATGTTGGACGAGTTTTTGGGCGTCTACGCGAGCTATGGGCCAAAAGAATCCGGCTCGAAAGGCCTTCCTTACCAGGGCCTAGCTGTTGCGTGATGACTGCCCATGCCCGCATGTATCTCGGCCAAGAGCTACCTCCCCTCCTCTTTGGATATGCATCTTTGGAGGACCCCAGTAGTGCTTTTCTTGTACAGTTCACCCTCGTGGACCTTATAGGCCTTAGATCACCAAATTATGCATCTTGCCTCGGCCTGGTCCTTGGGGATCTCTTGGTGGAGAAGATAAGTGAGGAAGGGCTCGATCCATGGTGCTATTACTACCATGACTTCGTGGGTTGAAGACGTTTCTTCGAGTGCCGAGCCTCCAATAATTTCTTCATCTAGTTCGATGATAGGAGGTATGATATTGTCTGGACCATTACCGTCCACATCCTTGCCACCCTCCTGCCACGTTACGAATGGCTTAAAGAGCCGCTCCAAAAATCTGTTCTGAGGGACAGTGTCGCGCTTAGCGCCCATGTGGGCAAGGACGTCGGCAACTTGATTGCTTTCTCAGGAGACATGATGGAATCCCAACCCCTCAAACCGGGTGGATATTTTGAGGATGACATTTCGATATGCTATCATTTTTGGGTCTTTTGCATCGAATTCATCATTGACTTGAGAGATGGTGAGATTAGAGTCTCCCTGCACCTCGAGCCGTTCTACACCCATTGATGCTGCCATCCGAAGTCCATGCAACAGAGCCTCATATTCAGCTGCATTGTTGAAATCGGTGTACATGAGCCCTTTGCCTGCCTCCAACTACTCCCTGGCTTTCCTCTCTATGGAAAGCCCCCGTTCCTTCAAAGATTAAGATTTTTGTTTGGCAACTTCTACGGGATTGTCTCCCCTCGGGGACGGAGGTACTTAAGCGGCACGAACCTGGTGATGGTCTATGCCCTCTCTGTGCGGTACCTGAGACCGGGACCCATATCCTCTTCTCGTGTATGACAGCAAGGGTACTTTGGACATACGTCCGCGAGGCGTTGGGGCCTGACTGGGAGGCCCTAAATCTCGCAAACTTTCTCCAGCTGAGGGCTTTGCAGCCGTCACGGCATCGCCGCCTATTTTGGCTTATTTTTGCAGCGATGTCGTGGACTCTTTGGACGACTAGGAATAAGATGTTGATCGAGAAGGTTCTCCCGAATAAGGCATCTGACTCCTTCTTCAAATTCCTTGCTTTCTTCCAGCACTAGCACCCGCTCTCAAGGCAGCGTAATCGTGATCGACTTGGCCTAATGATGGATGCACTTTTGGCTTTGGCGCGTCGACTATCGTCCCCGTAGTGCCGCTTTGCGGCTGCCACTAGGTGGCTCTTTTTTATATTTCTTTTATGCTTTATTGGGCTTGATTGTGCTGTGGGCCCAGCCGTTATCTGTCGAGTGTTGTTCGAACTTGGATTGTATGGACCGTTGCTTTATTTATAAAGCGGGGCGAAAGCCTATTTCAAGAGTAGTACGTACCGGATATTGTCGCTGGTGGGGGATGTGAGAATCACTCCAGCCCCTAGTCTGGCAAGCATTTTGGAGCTGTCCAGGCACATCGTCCAATGTGAGTACGTGCTGTATTCCCTAGGGAGCTCAACTTCTGTCCATTCAGCGACAAAATCTGCCAACACCTGAGATTTAATAGCTCGGCGTGGTCGGTCTATAATTTCAAAAGGGAGGAGCTCAATAGCCCATTTGACTATGCGGCTTGTGGCATCCCTGTTGTTAATTATGTCATTCAATGGTACTTCGGATGCCACTGTGAGCAAACACTCTTGAAAGTGGCGGCAGAGCTTTCGAGATGCCATGAAAAATGCATAGGCGATCTTTTGGTAATGCAGATACCTAGCTTTGCATGGGATGAGCACCTCCAATACGTAGTAGACCGGCTTTTGCACCCGAAGCTTGTGACCCCTGCCTCTTATTCGATGATGAGAACTGCTCTGACCACCTGATTTGTGGCCGAGATGTATAACATCATTGGATCACCTGTGTCGGGCGCTGCTAAGATTGGATTTCCAGCCAACAATGTTTTAATTTCTTCCAATCCATTCGTTGCTTCGTCGGTCCACTCGAAGTTTTTGGTCCGTTTAAGCAGCATGTAGAGTGGTAGGGCCTTTTACCCAAGGCGGGAAAAAGCGGCTCAAGGCTACCACGCAGCCGACTAGTTTTTGGACGTGCTTCAGCTCCGTAGGGACCGCTAGCTGGGAGAGGGCTCGGATTTTAGTTGGGTTTGCCTCTATTCCTCTATGGGATACAATAAATCCGAGCAGCTTGCCCACGGAACTCAGAAGACACATTTATTCGGATTAAGCTATATATTGTAAGCCCACAAGCTATCGATGGTTTGGCGGAGGTCGACCACTAGCTGACTAACATGTTTGGTCTTTGGAAGTGCGTTATATCAACTAGAGGGGGTGAATAGGCGACTTCTACAAATTTGTCATTGAGGAATTAATACTTGAGGAATTTGCTAAGTGATGAAATAAAAGCAACGAAATAAGTACTTAGGTGCATGCATAACAAGATAGTAGCATAGTCATCATGATGAAATGGAACATACACATAGCACATGTAGCATGTAAACAAGAGAAGCATGCAGGAGACAAGGTGACTGAAGAAATAGGGTGGAGGAAATTGAGAAAGTCTTTAGTCAAAGTCTTCAACCAGTAATGATCAATTTCATCAACACATGAGTGAGGAAATGAAAGGGTTGAGGAAATAGAACCAGTAGCTCGGTGAAGACAATGATTTGGTAGACCAGTTCCAACTGCTGTGACAGTTGTATGTCTGGTTGGAGCGGCTTGGTATTCAAACCAAAGGAAACATAGTCCTTACCATATTCTCCTTGATCTAATGTCACACAGCCCTCACCCAATCACTCGTGGTAAGTCTTCAAGGTGACTTCCAAACCTTCACAGACTAGGTCACCCGGTGATCCACAATTCCTCTTGGGTGCTTTAGACCTTGACGCCTAACCATATGGAAGATGCACAGTCTTCAAAGGTAACAAGCGTCGGTTCCACACAGGAACAATCTCTTCAGTGATGCTCAATCACTTTGGGTTCTAGGTGTTGGGGTTTTGGGGTTTTCCTCAATGATGATTTTCTCTCAAAGTCCTCGGAGGATGGGATGCTCTAAAATGACAAGTGTCAATCTATCTCTCGGAGTAGCCAACTAGCTAGTGGTTGAGGGGGCGGCTATTTATAGCCAGGGAGCCCCATGATATGATAAGACATAAATGCCCCTAATGATATGACCATTATGTGGATAAGGTATTTGGACAGCTGGCACGAAGCACAACAACGGTCGAAAAGTTGAGCTCTCAAATTCCTCGGGGCTATCATGTTCCTCACTGTAGGAAAATTGCACTGGCAAAATCCTAACTCCTTAGTCAGAACAAATTCCTCAGAGACCAGAAGATCTTCTTCTCTGTCACTTAAGAAATTGGCTGAACTACAAGAGATTTCCAAAGGCTTCACTCGAAGAATTGGGTATGTGTAGGCTTTGAGATGAGCATCACTTGGAACTTTTTCCTTAGTATTACCTCGACCCCATTTAATAGTACGGTGTTTCCTATGACTCAAGAAAGGAAAATGAAACTACGAAAACAAAAGTCTTCACGCTTCATAGTCCTTGCATCAATATCAATATCTTCAAGGTCACACCAATTTCCTCATTTTCAAAGTCTTCAAGAAAACTAAAGTCTTCAGATGAAGACATTAATTTTTAGGGGTCAACTTTCTTCGGATATATCAAACTCCACAGAGACTTGTACGACATGTGTACACTCAAAAACACATTAGTCCCTTAACCTATAATTCTTTAATACAACAAAATCACTAAGGGGCACTAGATGCACTTACAATCTCCCCCCTTTTTGGTGATTGATGACAAATAGGTTAAGTTTTCAATGGGGATAAATATATGAAGTGTAAATAATGTAATTGAGGAATTTGATTGCAAGATATAGAAGAAATCCCCCTAAAGATGTGCATATTTGAGGAATTTGCTTTGGATTGCAAATGCACATGGTAGGATAAAATCTTGGAGATCTCCCCCTATATCTTGTAATCCATTCACGCATTTAACATATAGTATGAAGAATTTGAAATGCATGATGAAAAATGGTGTCTGACAGAATTCATCATGCGTGCATTAAGGTACTTGAGGAAATAAGCATGCAGAAAGCAGTTCAAACGAGCCAGACCACCATCAGACTTAAGTTTACAACTCAACAAACAAACACCTTAGAAGAACGAGAGTTGTAACTTAAAGAAAAACAGCCCATGTATAGAGACCCGCTTGAAGACTAACTCATATTTCTCCCCCTTTGTCATCAAATGACCAAAAGGGATGAACAATGAGGACTAATGCCCCTGAAGAATATCAACTTGAGGTCACCAGCGTTGTTGTCGGGGTCGTTTTTCGATGTAGGGCCTGCTGTAGTGTCATCGAGATCCTCAGCTTCATCCGTCTCATGCGATGAAGAATATGAATTGTTGACCAGCTGAGGAACTTTGACCTTCTTGAATTTCTTCCAAGGAGGATGAGACCAGTCAAAGTTCTGCTGAAAGTCCACCTGCTTGAGATCTTCATCACTGTAAAGATGAGAGAGTATAGCCCAAGTGCGATCGAAGATTTCATGCACATAGTAGTGATTCTTCTTCATAGTGTTCTGAGTGATGGCCATGTTCTAAAGAATTGAGCCAAATTAACGCCTGACCCACTTGTGATTGCGATCAACTTTCTGATGAAGACTTAGAAGAAGTTCATGATTAGTCTTCACATGCGAGGCAGAAGCTTGAGGATTTTGCATTGTCGCTTTTGCAACAGAGTCTTGTGTGGCAGAGTCATCATTGGTGGAATAAGATGCAGCCTTATGAAATTGACCATCCAATGGACGAGTGCCTTCATAAATAACATAGCTTTGCCTTTTTCATCAACTAAGGAAATAGTCCTTTTGAGGACTTCAATAGGAGGTGATTCTGAAAGTCAGCCTTGTATGGAATTGAAGATCTGGTTCGGATGAATTTCATAATCAGAGGAGCATATGGCTTTAATTCAAACGGTGAAAGCGCAACATTGGCCAAAGCCCTCATGAAGAAATCGTGATAGTTAATGGGAATATCATGAATGATGTTGAACATCAGATTCTTCATGATGCCAACAACTTCTTCTTCTTCAGAGTTGTGGCCTTTGATTGGACTGAGGGTGTTGGTCAATATGTGGTAGACAGTCCTGGGCACATATAACAAATCTTTCACGAGGAAAGTGCATCTTGGAGGTTGGTGATACGTCTCTGTTGTATCTATAATTTTTGATTGTTCCATGCCAATATTCTTCAACTTTCATATACTTTTGGCAACTTTTTATACTATTTTTTGGGACTAACATATTGACCCAGTGCCCAGTGCCAGTTCCTGTTTGTTGCATGTTTTTTGTTTCGCAGAAACCCAATATCAAACGGAGTCCAAACGGGATAAAAACATACGGAGATTTTTTTAGAATATTTATGATTTTTGGGAAGTAAAATCAACGCGAAACGGTGTCCGGGGTGGCCACGAGACAGGGGGCGCACCCTACCCCCTGGGCGCGGCCTGGGTTCTCGTGGGCCACCCGTAAGGAGGTTGACACTCTTCTTTTGGTGCAAGAAAGCTAATTTTATGAGAAAGATCTGGGTGAAAGATTCACCCCAATCGGAGTTACGGATCTCCGGATATTTAAGAAACGATGAAGGGGTAGAATCTGAGAACGCAGAAACAGAGAGATAGATCCAATCTCGGAGGGGCTCTCGCCCCTCCCAAGCCATGGGAGCCAAGGACCAGAGGGGAAACCCTTCTCCCATCTAGGGAGGAGGTCAAGGAAGAAGAAGAAGAAGGGGGGCTCTCTCCCCTTGCTTCCGGTGGCGCCGGAACGCTGCCGGGGGCCATCATCACCACCGCGATCTTCACCAACAACTTCACCTCCTTCATCACCAACTCTTCCTCCCTCTATGCAGCGGTGTAACCTCTCTCTTACCCGCTATAATCTCTACTTAAACATGGTGCTCAACGCTATATATTATTCCCCAATCATGTATGGCTATCTTATGATGTTTGAGTAGATCCGTTTTGTCCTATGGGTTAATTGATGATCGTGATTGGTTTGAGTTGCATGTTTTATTATTGGTGCTATCCTATTGTGCCCTCCGTGTCGCGCAAGCGTGAGGGATTCCCACTGTAGGGTTTGCAATATGTTTATGATTTGCTTATGGTGGGTTGCGTGAGTGACTGAAACACAAACCCGAGTAAGTAGGTTATTTGTGTATGGGATAAAAGGGGACTTGATACTTTAATGCTATGGTTGGGTTTTACCTTAATGAATCTTTAGTAGTTGCGGACACTTGCTAGAGTTCCAATCATAAGTGCATATGATCCAAGTAGAGAAAGTATGTTAGCTTATGCCTCTCCCTCAAATAGAATTGCAATAGTGATTACCGGTCTAGTTATCGGTTGCCTTGGACAAATAACTTTCTCATAACAAAAATCTCTCTACTAATACTTACTTTATTGCTTCTTTACCTAAACAGCCCCTAGCTTTTATTTACGTGCTCTTTATTATCTTGCAAACCTATCCAACAACACCTACATAGTATTTCTAGTTTCATAGTTGTTCTAGGTAAAGCGAACATCAAGCATGCATAGAGTTGTATTGGTGGTCGATAGAACTTGAGGGAATATTTATTCTACCTTTAGCTCCTCGTTGGGTTCGACACTCTTACTTATTGAAAACTGTTGCGATCTCGTATACTTGCGGGTTATCAAGATCTTTTTCTGGCGCCGTTGCCGAGGAGTCATAGCGTGGGGTGAATATTCTCGTGTGTGCTTGTTTGCTTTATCACTATGTATTTTTTATTTGCTGTTCTTGGTTGTTCTCTATCTTTAGTTATGGATATGGAACACGAAATACCAAAAAAACAGGTGTACTTGCTACTCATGGAGATGGGGAACCTCCTAAAACCCTCGATGCTCGTTATGTTCAAGATATTATGTACTACTTTGACAATCCTGAGAAAACCCAACTCAATTATGTTATGGGAGTAACGTTGGATCAACGTGAATACTTTAGGGATTATCGCTTGACACAAAAAGGGAAACTATTATGGGATCAAATTCAACTATTGAAGTGGTATGCTAGGCAACTATGCTTGATGCATGATTATACTTGCTGCTCTAGGATGAAGTCTCCACACCTTCCCTTTTCATGCAAATTCAATGATAATGAAACCTTAGCTTCTTATGCTAATGGTATCTTTGATTACTATGATGTGGAACAAATAGAAGAATTTGTTGCTTTTATGGGTGCTTATGAGGTTGAATCTATGTTTAAAGCATTTGATGATTTTGATGATTCAGTTTATAGACCAGAAAATCTTGCTATACTTAGATATTGCTATGAAAATTATGAATACAATTACAATATTAATGCATTTATTGAGAAAGTCTCCGCTGTCCAAGAAGAGACTAATATTTTGCAGGAAGCTATGGAAGAATAAATTGATGAAACAGTGAGCTCATTGGATGAAAAAGATGATGAGGAGAGCGAAGAACAAAAGGAGGAAGAGAGGATTAGCTACCCGTGCCCACCTTCTAATGAGAGTAACCCTCCAACTCATACATTATTTAATTCCCCCTCGTGCTTACCGTAGGATGATTGCTATGATGATTGCTATGATCCCTTGAATTTGTTTGAAATATCCCTTTTTGATGATGCTTGCTATGCTTGTGGCCAAGATGCCAATATGAATTATGCTTATGGAGATGAACTTGCTATAGTTCCTTATGTTAAACATGAAATTGTTGCTATTGCACCCACGCATGATAGTCCTATTATCTTTTTGAATTCTCCCGACTACACTATATCGGAGAAGTTTGCGCTTAGTAAGGATTATATTGATGGGTTGCCTTTTACCATTGCACATGATGATTTTAATGAATATAATATGCATGTGCTTGATGCTCCTACTTGCAATTATTATGAGAGAGGAACTCTTTCTCCACCTCTCTATGTTTCCCATACTATGAAATTGCAAGAAACTGCTTATACTATGCATTGGCCTTTACTAGGTGTGCATGAATTGTTCTTTTATGACATGCCGATGCATAGGAAGAGAGTTAGACTTCGTTGTTGCATGATATATGTTACTTTGTGCTCACTACTAAATTACAAATCATTGTTAATTAAAATTGGCTTTGATATACCTTGGGATCCGGGTGGATCCATTACTTGAGCACTAAATGCCTAGCTTAATGGCTTTAAAGAAAGCGCTGCCAGGGAGACAACCCGGAAGTTTTAGAGAGTCATTTATTTCTGTTGAGTGCTTTCATATAGTCTAAAAACACAAAAATAAAGAGGGGAAACCAAAAACTTTTCAAAAAGGAAAGTGAAAGTGAGAAAGACAAGCATTGTTGAAGTGGGAGCTAGCCTTGAACTTTGTTCATGCTCACGGAAATGTTGTGAATCTTGATTACAGAAACTTTTCATCAAAAATAATTACCCCCTTGTACAATTCCATTGTATTATAAAATAATTTGCTAAGGTTTGCCTTTAGGATGTTTACAATGCTTGTTGGTTTGTACGGTACATGACAGAAACTTTGGCTGTGGTGCGCGATTTTACATTTTTATCTGGAACGTCAATTGGTTCTGATTCCTTTTGCACTGTCTTTCTATACAGCTTGTATATTTTTCCTAATTTTGGTAGAATTTTTGGGATACCATAAGTATGGTGGATGTTCAGATTGCTACAGACTGTTCTGTTTTTGACAGATTCTGTTTTTGATGCATAGTTTGCTTGTTTTGATGAATCTATCAATTTGTATCAGTGGATTAAGCCATGGAAAAGCTATATTACAGTAGACACAATGCAAAAACAAAATATGAATTGGTTTGCAACAGTACTTAGAGTGGTGATTTGCTTTATTATACTAACGGATCTTACCGAGTTTTCTGTTGAAGTTTTGTGTGGATGAAGTGTCTAAATGAGGAGGTCTCGATATGAGGAAAAGGAAGAGAGGCAAGACCTCAAGCTTGGGGACGCCCGAGGCACCCCAAGTAAATATTCAAGGAAGACTCAAGCGTCTAAGCTTGGGGATGCCCCGGAAGGCATCCCCTCTTTCTTCAACAAGTATCGGTATGATTTCATATTCGTTTCATTTATGCATTATGTGCAAGTCTTGGAGTGTCTTTTGCATTTAGTTTTCATTTTTCTTTTATGCACCATGCTGGTATGAGATAGTCCTTGGTTGATTTATAGAATGCTCATTGCACTTCACTTATATCTTTTGAGTATGGCTTTATAGAATGCTTCATGTGCTTCACTTATATCATTTGAAGTTTGGATTGCCTGTTTCTCTTCACATAGACAACCGCCATTTGTAGAATGCTCTTTTGCTTCACTTATATTTGTTAGAGCATGGGCATATCATTTGTATAAAGAATTAAACTCTCTTTCTTCACTTATATCTATTTAGAGAGATGACAGGAATTGTCATTCACATGGTTAGTCATAAAATCCTACATAAACTTGTAGATCGCTGAATATGATATGTTTGATTCCTTGCAATAGTTTTGCGATATAAAGGTGGTGATATTAGAGTTATGCTAGTGGGTGACTGTGGATTAGTAGAAACACTTGTGTTGAGGTTTGTGATTCCCGTAGCATGCACGTATGGTGAACCCCTTTGTGATGAAATTGGAGCACAATTTTATTTATTGACTGTCTTCCTTATGAGTGGCGGTCGGGGACGAGCGATGGTCTTTTCCTACCAATCTACCCCCCCTAGGAGCATGCGTGTAGTACTTTGTTTTCAATGGCTTGTAGATTTTTGCAATAAGTATATGAGTTCTTTATGACTAATGTCGAGTCCATGGATTATACGCACTTTTACCTTTCCATCATTGCTAGCCTCTTCGGTACCGTGCATTGCCCTTTCTCACCTTGAGAGTTGGTGCAAACTTCACTGGTGCATCCAAACCCCGTGATACGATATGCTCTATTACACATAAGCCTCCTTTTATCTTCCTCAAAACAGCCACCATACCTACCTATTGTAAGTGCATCTAGTGCCCCTTAGTGATTTTGGTGTATTGAAGACTTATAGGTTACTAATGCGTTTGTGAGTGTACACAGGTCTATAAGTCTATGAGGAGTTTGATAGTTACAGAGAAAGTCGACCCCTAAAAATGAAGTTCTTCGACTGAAGACTTTGATATTCTAAAGACTTTCTGAAGACTTTGAAAGTGAAGAAATTGGTGTGACCTTGAAGACTTGGTATTCATTTGAGGAACATGAAGCGTGAAGACTTTTGTTTTCGTAGTTTCATTTTCTCTTTCTTGAGTCATAGGAAACACTGTACTGTTAAAGGGGGTCGAGGAAATACGAAGAAAAAATTTCCATGTGATGCTCAACTCAAAATCCTACACCTACCAATCCCTTCGAGTGAAGCCTTTGGAAATCTCATACAGTTCAGTCACTTTCTTCAGTGACAGAGACGAAGTTCTTCTGGTCGCTGATGAATTTGTTCTGACTGAGGAGTTAGGAATTCGCCAGTGCGAATTGCCTACACAGTGAGGAACATGATAGCCCTGAGGAATTTGAGAGTCAAATTTCCGACCGTTGCTGTGCTGCGCGCCAGCTGTCCCAAAATATCTTATCCACCTAACGGTCATATCATTGAAGGGCATTTATGTCTTATCATGTCAGGCTGCTCCCTAGGCTATAAATAGCCGCCCCCTACAACCACTAGCTGGTTGGCTGCTCCGAGAGAACTTGACACTTGTCATTTGAGAGCAACCCATCCTCCGAGGACTTTGAGCGAAAATCATCGAGTGAGGAAAACCCAAAACCAAACCCCTACAAAGCCAAAGTGATTGAGCATCACTGAAGAAATTGATCCTGCGTGGATCCGACGCTTGTTACCTTTGAAGACTGTGCTTCTTCCAGACGGTTAGGCGTCATGGTCTAGAGCATCCAAGAGGAATTGTGGATCGCCGAGTGACCAAGTCTGTGAAGGTTTGGAAGTCGCCTGAAGACTTACCACGAGTGATTGGACGAGGTCTCTGTGACCTTAGTTCAAGGAGAATACGGTGAGGGCTGGGTGTCCTGAGCTGCGTGCTCAGTTACTGGGTGTCCGGGACTGTGTGTCCTCGAGTTTAAATACTCAGCCGCTCCAACCAGACGTACAACTAAGACAGCAGTTGGAACTGGTCTACCAAATCATTGTCTTCACCAACCTAACTGGTTCTATTTACTCAACCCCTCCATTTCCTCATTACTGTGTTGAGTGTTTGTTCGTATCTGTGTTTGAAGACTTTGACTGAAGACTTTCTCAATTTCCTTAGTTCAATTTCTTCATTCTGTTTGTCTTCATCTTGAGTTATCCTGTGATTACGCTTTCTGTACTCTGTGCTAGTATTCATTCCATCATGATGACCATGCTTGTATTCTGTTATGCTTACTTCTGAGTACATATTCCGCTGCTAGTAGTTCTTCGCTAAGGAATTTCCTCACCGGCAAATTCCTCAGTGAAGAATTCATAAAAATCGCCTATTCACCCCCCCTCTAGTCGATATAATGCACTTTCAATTGGTATCAGAGCAAGGTACTCCCTTGTTCTGTGTGATTTTGGTTTAACCGCCTAGAGTTTTAGTTATGTCGACCGCAGGTATGATCAAGGTCTCGACTGGGTGTCCTACTGTCGGTGTCAAAACTGGCGGATCTCGGGTAGGGGGTCCCGAACTGTGCGTCTAGGCGGATGGTAACAGGAGACGAGGGACACGATGTTTTACCCAGGTTCGGGCCCTCTCGATGGAGGTAAAACCCTACGTCCTGCTTGATTAATATTGATGATATGGGTAGTACAAGAGTGGATCTACCACGAGATCAAGGAGGCTAAACCCTAAAGCTAGCCTATGGTATGATTGTTGTAATGTATGTTGTGTCCTATGGACTAAAGCCCTCCGGTTTATATAGACACCGGAGGAGGCTAGGGTTACACAGAGTCGGTTATAATGGTAGGAGATCTACATATCCGTATCGCCAAGCTTGCATTCCACGCCAAGGAAAGTCCCATCCGGACACGGGACGGAGTCTTCAATCTTGTATCTTCGTAGTCTTAGAGTCCGGCGGACGATGATAGTCCGGCAGTCCGGACACCCCCTAGTCCAGGACTCCCTCAGTAGCCCCTGAACCAGGCTTCAATGACGATAAGTCCGGCGCGCATAATGTTCTGCATTGCAAGGCGGGTTCCTTCCTTGAATAATCCAGAGAAGATCATGAACACCAGGATAGTGTCCGGCTCTGCAAAAATAAATTCCACATTCCACCGTAGAGAGAATAAAATGTACACCAGTCCAATCTGCTAACGTATTATGCGGCGTGACATCACACCGCTACCAAGCCTTTGTTTGAATCATTTTTTACTATACCACCTCAGCACGTTTAGCGAAGCGGTTTCCTTGGCACGTCTTGTCGAAGCAGAGATCGTGTTCCCCTTATTCCGGGATTCTCATCAATACGTGCGTGGGTAACCCAACCGTGCCCGTCGCCACGCCTCCTCCATCGAAGGTGAATCCCGAACGGTCACAGAGACGACCCTTGGTATTTTTCCCCTTTATAAGAGGACCAAGGACCGTTTCTTTTCTTCAATCTCGCATCGAATCTCCTCCTCGCTCTTTGTTCCAGCACCCAGAGCCCCAGATTCGAGCGCTTCGGATTCTCAATCATGTCCGGCTCCGACCTCCATGGTCGGTGGATGCCCTCCTCCATCACGGAGGAGGACATATTGAAGTTACGTGAGGCCAAGTACCTGGCCTACGATATTTCGCACAGGTTGCCTGCCCAAGGGCAGGCCGTGCCCGCCCCCGAGCCCGGCGAATACGTTGTCTTCGTATCCCACCTCCGTCGGGGTTTAGGCTTCCCGACGGACCCCTTCATGAGAGGGCTAATGTTCTACTACGGGCTGGATTTTCACGATTTGGCTCCGGAGTCCATCTTCCATATCTCCGCATTCATTATCGTCTGCGAAGCCTTCCTCCGCATCACTCCCCACTTCGGCCTGTGGCTGAAGACCTTCAATGTGGAGCCGAAGATGATCGGGGGGCGTCAAGCGGAGTGCGGCGGGGCGGCCATAAGCAAAAGGCCGATGCCCTGTGGCCCGAGGGTTCCTTCCAAGAGGAACTCGGACTGTGGCAGCAGGAGTGGTTCTATATCACCGCTCCGAAGGGCAGCAAGCAAAAGCCGCCGCCTTCATTCCGCCCGGGACCTCCACGTCAACTGGTGTCGTGGGTCAACCAAGGGATCAATTGGGGGCCGTCCGAAGACGTGCCCTCACTGCAGGGCCAGATTCGAGACCTCCAAGCGAGGGAGATCAATCTGGTCGTGGTGATGCAGGTTATGCTAATCAGGCATCTTCTGCCCTGCAAACGTCGTCCTCTCCGTCTATGGGAGTTCAACCCGGAGGGACCTCGGATTCTCCAACACTTCATGGGTGCGACACCCGTGGAGATGTACAAGTTGTTCTTCGGACCGCAGGTGGTGCGTCCGGAATTAGCCGAGGACGCAGGCCTAAGCCGCAATCGCCCGGATACTCAGGTAAATAGCTCAGAGTCCGGACGTTCTATTTATCTGCCTTTCTAGAGTTCGCCTCCTGACCCATTACTCTTCACAGGAGTGGGTGGCGCGATCGAGGCTGATAAGGTGTCCGGCCCCCCTCCCAGAGACCGCACTGGAGCCCGTGCTGGTCAGAGTGTTGGAGGTCGCGCCCACAGAAGGGAGCGATGGGGAAAATAGAGGAGCTAATATTTCGCCCAAAGGGGCGTCTGAAGAGGGGGGAATCAAAAACCCCTCCTTCCAGAGGGAGAAGAGGACCGCCTCCGGAGACCCGGAGGCCAAAGCCCCTAAACGGGGGAAGAGATCTTCACCGGGGGGTCCGGCGTCCGGGGAGAATCCGAACGCACAATCATCGCCGAAGAATCAGCCCTCCAGCGAGCCGTGAGTATGAAAAGGGGATTTCATTAGTAAGAAAATACCTTCATTTGTGCTTCTGTGGGTGACCGAAATTTTTATCTTGCAGTTCGGATTTGCAGCCTTCGCAGATGAGTTCGTCTTCGGGGGACCTTCTTCCAGAGATGATGGACAGCGAAACGCCCCCATCCGCTGCGCCGTCAGATAAGGCAGATGAGCCTGAAGTATCGTCACGGAGGGTATCCCCGAGTCCGGAGGGGCCGGAGAGTTCGGCGCCCGCTAGTATCCGGCCGGGAGAACTGAAGAATCTGCTTGAGAGGGCGTCCATCTCAGAAGATCATTGTGCGTTAATGCACATGGTGATTGGAAGGATTTCGTCCGCCGAGAGCGGATTGCGTAACGCCGCTATGAGTTTGCTGGCGGGATTTGAGGTACGCGGAAATGACGCACCTTCTATTTTTGACAGTTTTGCACATAAAAGTGTGCCCTGTATAGATAGTAGCCCCTGAGACTCGGTAGGTTGTCGAAGACGATAGCGTGCCGAGGATCGAAATCGCAAGTAATGAATGTCGCCGTTCCTATGCAGGTGGCGGATAGTCCGAGGGCTAGCCAGACTAGTGGGGTTGCCGAGTTAATGCGGCAACTTGACGCGGCGGATGCGGACATCGCACTTGTCAACCGGCGACTTGACGAGTCGCAAGGTAAATGAGTTCTCCACGGTCGCTTTATTGATGGGGTCAAAGCCCTCCTCTGATAAATTATATGCTGTTATACAGACGGTGCTGCTGCTGTGGAGAGCCTTCGGGCCGAACTTGCTCAAGCTAAGGAGCAAGCCCGAAGGAGTGACGCGGCTGCCTCTAGGGCGGCCGAGGAGTTGAAAGCCGAAAGGGCTGCTCACTGCCTAAGCAGGGAAGAGGTGGCCGAATTGGCCGTGAAAATAAAAGATGCTGCCGACCGCAATGAGGCTCTTGAAAATGAGCACTTATCGGAGCGGGAAGACCTGAAGAAGGCCACCGCCGAGGCCAAGGATGCCCGCTCTGCAATGCGGGCCATGAGGGAGGAGCTGCGCCAGGCCGGAGATATCGTGGCTGGCAAGCCTTATCTGCTGCGTCGCCGGTTTATGGATCAAAAGTATGCTCAATTTGATCAGATGTGGAGTCCGGAGGATCCGTATATGGACTTAGCGGCAAGTGCGGCTGATGCCGTTGAGCACTTCCGGAGCCAGAAGGATCACAAGACGGAAGAGCTATTTTGGTCTCAATTCCATAGTTCGGGTCGCTCACTTCCGTTGACCGAATGGGCCGAGCTAAATAGATTATCCGGACTTGCCATGACTGACGTCGTGGCTCATGTCTGGCTAGAGAGGCCCAAGGCGACGAGCTACTTCGGCTTACTGCAACAATTCCTTGGAGCGGTGCCGCATATCAAGGAGATGAAGCGGTCGGCCTGCATCGAAGGCGCGCGGATGGCACTTGCCCGCGTAAAGGCGCATTGGACAGAGATGGATGCCACCGCTATTGCCGCCCAGGGTTCGGATGAAAGCCGTCTCCCCGCCGAGCACTATTTCGGGGAAGTTATGCGTGGTGCTCGTGTAATAGAGTCGCAGTGCTCAAAAAATGTCACGTTCACATGAACGTTTTAGCTTGTAAAACGATGATTAAGCTATAACTGCTTTTTATACTTGTGCGTCCCAAGTAGTAAAACTGCTCCTGAGCGGCCGTTTTCGTATACATTTGTATAACCTGAAAGATTGCAGTCTTCGGCTTCAGCCCCCACGCACAAGGTGCGGGGGTGTTCACAAAAATAGCGCATGTTCACACTTAATCCGACGTCTCGGTCCTGTTTAGGAGGTGGTAGCATAGCAAACGAGGCAATCCGGACTATAATGCTTTATCACTTTCACTTAGCCAGTGGAGTTCGAGGGTGGGGCTACGATATAGCCCCTGGGGGCACCGCACTTCTCCGATTTCGGGGCGCGTGTGTGCCTGACCGGGAAACGGTCCTTCGTCAAAGCGAGGAATTCTAAACATTCCGGTAGTCGATCGAGTGGTTGACCAGTCTCTCGCTATATCATGACAGTCAGTTTTCGGCTTTCTCTACTGAGGTGCTCGCCCAGCCGAACTGGGGCACAATCGCAGTAGTTCTCCTGGTGCCGCGTTAGCCGATGATACGGAACGTAAGGTAGCAAAACACAGGAGCCGGGCAAACCCAACATTTGACCAAAGACATGATTCGGAGCTGATGCATATAATGCCTAACTCGAGACGCCGAACACTCCCTAAGGTGTTCGATCTTTATGATAATGGCAGAATAATGCCCTAAGCCCCTAGTGTCCAGGTACGGGCATGGTCTTCTGACGCGGCCGATGCCAAAACGTCAGGCTCCACGTTGGTTATAGGAAGAAACCAAGGGAGAATAACAACAAGAGACAGTAAAAAAGGTTTACGCAGGGTCTTAATCTGAAAAGAATCCTCGCAACGGGTCCCTACTGCACGTCTGCGCCTGTGTCTCCGTTGTGCCGTTATCCTGGACGGGTATGCACGTTGTTCATCTATAAAAAGAGAGGAACGCTTAGTTTGGAAACAATTCGTGCGAAAAAAGGAGAAGAAAAAAGGTATGTGTGAAAGAACAAACATAAATAAGTAAAGCGGGATTCGTGTGAACTCGCGATTCTTTGTGCGTGCAACCCCTTGTCAAGGGTTGTGCGGCTAGGGAGCCCCTAGCCAACCAATGCCGGACTCGTCTATCCGTGTCCGGGGTCTTCAAGTGACCCTCACACTGAAATGATACCTCGAGGACCGGGCATCTTGAGTGTAAGAGACGCGTAATGCGGTATGGCGTTAAAACGGACAAAAGCCTTTCGTCCCAAGAGTGCTTGATATCCACTTTTAAATGGGACGATATGAAAAATTAGTTTTTCGCGCCGAAAATTGTTCGGTGATCCGAACACGACTTCTAGTAATAGGGAGCCGGTGCACTTGGCATAAGGGCCTGGCGTCACTCCTTTGAAGGAAGTGCGTCTGTGCCAAATTTTGGTAGGGTCTATCCCTATACTGCGGATTGTGTTTGAAAATAGCAGGTTTAAGTCGCTGCCTCCGTCCATTAGGACTTTAGTAAATTGTAATCCGTCGATCATGGGATTCAATATCAGGGCAGTCCGTCCCGTATTTCGAACGCTTCTGGAATAGTCCAGGTGGTCGAAAGTGATTGGTTCTGAGATCCAATCTCTATGGTCTGCTGGGTTGGACCGTGCGAGGCTCTTTTTAGGAAGTGACGCACTATTTTTCCGTATTATCACATGAAGTGAGTTTACTGCTTTGACCTCTTGTGGGAAAGTCTTTTGTTTCCCAGTGCTTTGCTGGTGGGGTTTATCTTCTTCGCTTGACGCGTCGAGCCCCTTGTGTTCGGCGTTTAGTCGGCCGGACTGTTTGAAAACCCAACAATCCCTGTGGGTGTGGTTTGCAGGCCTTCCGGGGGTACTGTGGATTTGACATATCCGACCCCAAAATCTTGTTTAAGTTGGACAACTCATCACTGTCATCCTTAAGAGGCGGTGTTTTGTTGTTCGGCCGCGAGCTTTTGAATCCGGCGTTGACTGCCGTGCTCTTTGGGCTTTTCTCTTTATTCTGGCGCTGCTCTTTTCTGCGCCGTGATTTTCCGTTTCCATCTCTTATCTCGGATGTACTTGGGTCGCTGGTGCTGCATCTTGCTAGCCAGCTATCCTCTCCCGCACAGAAGCGGGTCGTGAGGCTTGTTAGTGCGGACATTGTCCTCGGCTTCTCTTGGCCGAGGTGCCTGGCAAGCCATTCGTCTCGGACATTGTGTTTAAAAGCTGCTAAGGCTTCGGCGTTCGGACAGTCGACTATTTGGTTCTTTTTGGTGAGAAACCTGTTCCAGAATTTCCGCGCTTACTCTCCGGGCTGTTGAGTTATATGACTTAGATCATCTGCGTCCGGAGGGCGGACATAAGTCCCTTGAAAATTTGCTCTAAACGCGTCCTCGAGCTCTTCCCAACTTCCAACAGTGTTTTCTGGGAGGCTTTTAAGCCAATGACGGGCTGGCCCTTTGAGCTTGAGGGGTAGGTATTTTATGGCGTGGAGATCGTCTCCTCTGGCCATGTGTATATGTAGTATATAATCTTCTATCCAGACTCCAGGGTCTGTTGTTCCATCGTAGGCCTCTATGTTTATGGGTTTAAATCCTGCTGGGAATTCATGGTCCAGCACCTCATCGGTGAAACATAGTGGGTGTGCGGCGCCCCTGTATTTGGGTGTGCCGCTATCTTTGAACACTTGACGTGTTGCCTTGCTTCTTGGGGCCTTCTTCTTTGGCCCGTAGATGGACCTGGCTGGGCCATCTGTCCTTCCAAGTTTGTTGGTTGGTTTATGTGTGGCGCCGCTTTCAGAATTTGGCCTGTCATCCGGCCGTCTATCCAACCAGGCTGCCTCTCTATTTTTTGACTGTGGGGGCTCTATGGCCTCGTCGTCGAATTCTGGTAGCAGCTTGCGCTTCGGGTAGCTCTTTGATTGGTGGCCATTGCCGTATTTATCCGCGGTTTTGAGTACTTTGCTCCACCTCATTCCGAGTGTGTCTTTCGCTGTTTTGAGCTTCCGTTTTTCTTTCTTCAAGCTTCTTGCAGTGTTGACGAGTCTTTTCCGAAGGTTTTTACCTTCCGGCGGCGTGTTCGGCATGAGATCATCCGAACCGTCGTTTTCGCCGGGCCTGGACTGATTATCTGACTCGTCCTGTTCGGACGGTTGCTTATCTACATGCTCGTCGTCCACTTTTGTGCCCTGCTATAATGCGGGGTCCTTAGGAGCGTTGTTGTTGTCGAGGCGGGGCTTAGGGCGGCGTCTGCACCGCCGTTTTGGTTGTTTATCGGCGGGGTTATCCTCTGCCGCGGCCCGTTGGTCCTCGTTATCGCTCTCTTTTGGGGTATCCACCATGTATATGTCGTATGACGAGGTGGTCCTCGCGTGCCCTATAGGCGTTGTTTCTTGATCGTCTCCGGCGTCGTCGTCTATAGCGTCGATGTCTTCGGAGTCGTAGTCTAGCATGTCGGTTAAGTCGTCGACAGTGGCTACAAAGTGGGTGGTGGGTGGGCTCTGAATTTCTTCGTCGCCCGTATCCCAACCATCCTGGCCATAGTCCGGCCAGGGCTCTCCTGATAACGAGAGATGCTTTAGTGAATTCAGGATGTCGCCAAAAGGCGAGTATTGGAAGATGTCCGTGGCGGTGAATTCCATAACCGGCGCCCAATACGATTTGGTTGGTAGGGGCGCGGGTGGTTCGGAGTCCGGCAGGGAGTCCGGCACCTCGGAATCACGAGTTTTGCGAGGGACAAGCTTAGTGTTCGGCTCCATCGCCGTGGTAGTTGAAGCCCCCGAGGCGGTGTCCATCCACTGATCCTCTATCTGGGTAATCGGCTCCGGTCTAATAGCCGGAGCGGATTCGCGTGCGCCCACCAAGGCACTGTTTGGCGGCAGAGTTACATCATACCCATCGCAACAGTGCGGCGTGCTCGGCTGTGGCTCGGGTTCGTCGAAGATCAAGTCTCCGCGGACATCGACCGTGAAGTTTAGGCTTCCGAATCTGACCTGACAGCCAGGGGCATAGCTTTCGGCCTGCTCCAGATGGCCAAGCGAATTAGCCCGCAGTGCGGAGCCGCCGAATACGAAGATCTGTCCGGGGAGAAAAGTCTCACCCCGTGCAGCGTCGTTGGTTGAAGATGCCATCAAGCCTATCGGTGACGACACAGAGGAACTCTCAATGAAAGCACCAATGTCGGTGTCAAAACCGGCGGATCTCGGGTAGGGGGTCCCGAACTGTGCGTCTAGGCGGATGGTAACAGGAGACGAGGGACACGATGTTTTACCCAGGTTCGGGCCCTCTCGATGGAGGTAAAACCCTACGTCCTGCTTGATTAGTATTGATGATATGGGTAGTACAAGAGTGGATCTACCACGAGATCAAGGAGGCTAAACCCTAAAGCTAGCCTATGGTATGATTGTTGTAATGTATGTTGTGTCCTACGGACTAAAGCCCTCCGGTTTATATAGACACCGGAGGAGGCTAGGGTTACACAGAGTCGGTTACAATGGTAGGAGATCTACATATCCGTATCGCCAAGCTTGCCTTCCACGCCAAGGAAAGTCCCATCCGGACATGGGACGGAGTCTTCAATCTTGTATCTTCGTAGTCTTGGAGTCCGGCGGACGATGATAGTCCGGCAGTCCGGACACCCCCTAGTCCAGGACTCCCTCACCTACCTTTGATGGGACGGACTACCCCTACTGGAAAAACAAGATGCGAATGCACCTTGAGGCAATTGACAACGATCTCTGGTATGTTGTGGAAAATGGTGTTCCCTCTGTTTGACCCTCACTGAACGCTACCGATGTGAAGAGATTCAAGCAACTCGATTCTCAAGCGAAGAATATCATATGTGGCCATCTGAGTAAAGGACAGTATGGAAGAGTGAGTGCTTTGGAAGATGCTAAGCTTATCTGGGATAGGCTGTCCAAAGTGAATGAAGGAGTCTCAACTCAGCATGACTCTCGAGTTGATGTTCTTCGGAATCTCTTCAACCGCTTCAAAAGACTCGACAATGAAAATGTCCAACAAACCTTTGATCGCCTCACTGACATCTCAAATGAGCTTCAAGCCCTCGGTGCCACTGACATCACTGACCATGAGGTGGTGAAGAAATTGTTGAGATCGCTTGATTCCTCATTTGATACTCTAGGACTGATGATACAAGAACGGGCTGACTACAAGTCTCTTGATCCTGCCGATATCCTTGAAAGGCTAAATACTCACGAGTTCCAGCTTGCTGAAAAGAGAGATCTCTATGGTTCGAGCTATGGCAAACCACGTGCCCTGAAGGCCAAGGTTGTGTCTGAGTCTGAATGTGAGGATGCTGGTAGTAGCCTTGGTGATCCTGAAGAATTGAGCCAGGAGCTAGCACTGCTCATGAAGAAATTCCAGAAGTTCTCAAGACGTGGTCGCTTTGGAAAATCCTCAAGAAGCAATGATCCCTCATCAAGTGACTATAAGAGAAGGCTGTGCCACAAATGCAAGAAACCTGGTCAGTATATTCAAGATTGTCCTCAGTGGGAAAAGGAATTGAAGAAGAAGAAATACAAGGATTACAGTTCTGATGATGCGAAGAAGAAGAAGAAATCGTTAAAATCTTCGTCATCAAAATCCTCGAAGTCTTCATCTCACAAGAAGAGCAGCTCCAAGAAGGCTCGGGCATTCATTGGCAAGGAAATGGACTCTGAAGCTGAATCTGAGGAACATGAGGAAGAGGAGCCATCTGAAGAATCCGAATCTGGTGTGGCGAGTCTGGCCTTCGCTACTGCTTCGTTAGCAAGTCCATCTTCAACACTGAAGAAACTAACCCCACCGACAAGCCTGATGAAGATAATGATGACTACGCTCCCACCTATTGCTTCATGGAGAAAGGTGCAAAGGTACTCAAATACACCTCCTCTGAATCTAGTGAAAATGAATCTGATGAGGATCTCAAGCCCAGCTACTCTAAACTTGCTAAGATTGCTGTAAAACAACAAAGGGCTTTTGAAAAGGTTCAAAACATGCTGGACAAAAGTGATGATATGTTGGGTGAAGAAATGGATCGCACTAAAGCCCTGACTGAAAATCTTCAGAGACTTCAGTCTAGGTTTGATAACCTTCAAAGTCATCATAACACTCTCTTATCGGATCATGAGAAACTTTCTTATGAATTTCTTCAAAGAAAGCAAGATCTTGAGAAGCTAAGAGTGAGTTATGGAGATCTTCAGAAGGAGCGTGATTCATTACTAGCTCAACAAATCAGCGCTTCTCAGGAAGAATTTGTTCCTCCATGCTTAAAGTGCATTGAACGTGAATCTGCTAATTCATCACCTGAATGTTCAAATGCTTCAATTGTTACAAATTCTTCACCTGCCTCTGCTATCACTAATTCCTCATCTGAGGACATTTCTAGTATCACTGACGATGCAGGGCTGAAGGAATTGTACATGACAGGCATGTACAAAAGCCTCAAAGGGCATCAGACTCTTTGTGATGTGCTTAAAAAGCAGATCCTCAACAGAAACCCTAGGAAAGAGGGTATCGCCTTTGAAAGGAAACTTAATGCTGATGGAACATATTGGAAGCCTGAGCAGTACCCCAAAACCTCATGGGTTGCTGCAAAGGGACCTCCAGTTGATCCATCTAACTTATCTGGCTTTACATGTGAATCTCCTCATTCTTCTAATGAGTCATTTGACTCCAACTATAAACTGTTCAAAAATAAGAATGGTGAAGTATTTGCTAGATATGTTGGCACTAACTGCAGGAACGGTTCTCCTATGAAGAAAATCTGGGTTCCCAAGAAGTGCCTTGAAAGTCTTCAGGTGAATGTCCTCATGACACCACCAGTGAAGAACAGGAACCCCAGATCAAATTCTTCATATGGACCAAATTCTTCATATGGATCCAAGTCCTCATACGGACCAAATTCCTCACGTGGATCAAATTCCTCAAAAGGATCAAAGTCCTCATATGACTATCATCGTGCTAACAACTCTGTTTCACAGGGTAGAGCTAAGGGCTATGAATATGTGCATTATTCTTCAAACCATTATGTTCATAAGTTCTCGAAGAATTTCTCTGCTTATTCATATGCTTACCCTAACCCCTCTTGTGTGAAACGAAATGGTTTGGCCTCTATGCCACCATTCTCGTATGGTGCTCGCAGAGTGATAAACTCTTTGCCACCCCTTCAGATGTGGGTGGTGAAGAAAAAGAACTAATCTCTTCTGCAGGGTCAGGTCTCCAGACGTGCTTTAACGTCTGAAGAATTTGCTGGGGACCTGACAAAATTGCCTGAAAGGACGCAGGAGAATCATGATGAAATGAACCTTCATTTCACACGTCCTCATACTGCTATATCTGTTTACTGATTGATGAAATTCATTTGATGAACTTGATATCATATTCTTCACTAATGAAGCATATGAGATTGTAAGCTACACTAATTCATCTGCAGGATGATCAACCCAAAGCTACTGAGTGGGTCCTCGATAGTGGATGTACGAATCACATGACTGGTGACAAGAATCTATTGATGGATGCTCCCTTATCACCGTCACATCTGAAGCATATCATCTTTGCTGACAAAGGGAAAAGTCAGGTATTGGGTCTTGGTAAGGTTGCAATCTCTAAGGATAAGCACATGGACAAAGTCATGCTTGTTGAGTCCTTAGGATACAACCTCATGTCAGTCTCAATGCTTTGTGATCTTGATATGGTTGTTGTCTTTGGCAAGTATCGCTGTGTTGTGATTATGGAAGCTGACAATTCCAAAGTCTTCGAAGGCTTTAGGAGAGGAGATTTGTATATTGTTGATTTCTCTACAGGACCACAGCCAGCCATGTGTCTACTTGCAAAAGCTTCAGAAGGCTGGCTATGGCATCGACGACTTGGTCATGCAGGCATGAGGAATTTGCACACGCTTGCGAAGAAGAAGCATGTCATTGGCATTGAGAATGTCAAATTCCTCAAGGATCACTTATGCGGAGCCTGTGAAGCTGGAAAAATGACCAAGGCCAAGCATCCAGCGAAGACTATCATGACCACTACTCCTCCATTCGAATTGCTTCACATGGACCTCTTCGGACCTAATCATTACTCAGCAGTCACTAATGATGCATCTCTATATGGTTTTGTCATTGTTGATGATTACTCTCGATATGCATGGGTACACATTGTTACTTACAAACATGAAGTGCAGGAAGTCTTCAAACGTTTTTCTTCGAGGGCTTCAACCAACTTTGGTGTGAAGATCAAGCACATTAGAAGTGACAATGGAACTGAGTTCAAGAATTCCGGTCTTGATGACTATCTTGATGAACTTGGTATTACTCATGAGTTATCTGCTCCCTATACTCCTCAGCAAAATGGCGTCGTGGAGCGCAAGAACAGAACTCTTGTTGAGATGGCTCGCACTATGCTTGATGAATACAAAATGCCTCATCATTTTTGGATTGATGCAATTGATACTGCATGCCACATCATCAATAGAGTATATCTTCACAAATTCTTCAAGAAGACGGCCTATGAACTCCTCACTGACAAGAAACCCAATGTGAGTTATTTCAAAGTCTTCGGTGCTAAATGTTGGATTAGAGATCCTCACCACAATTCTAAATTTGCACCGAAAGCACATGAAGGTTTTATGCTTGGTTACGGAAAGGACTCGCACACCTACAGAGTCTTCAACATTGTTCTTCACAAGATTGTTGACACTGTAGATGTGCGGTTCGATGAAACTAATGGCTCGCAAAGAGAGCACCTACCTTCTGTGTTAGATGAACCAGCACCTGAGGATTCTATCAAGTTCAAGGCAACTGAGGATGTCATTCCTACTGAAGAATCTCCTGAAGAATTCATTCCAGTTCATGAAGAACGTCGAGCTGATGCACCTGAAGAAAATGCTGAGGAAAATGGTGCTGAAGAAAATGCTGATCAAACTCCTCAGCGACAACCAGCTCATCCTCGCGTTGCAAAAGAAGTGCAAGTGGAGAAGATCATCGATGACATTAGAGCACCAGGTCCTCTCACACGCTCAAAAGCTTCACATTTATCTAACTTTTGTGGGCACTATGCTTTTGTCTCTATCACAGAGCCCACTAAGGTAGATGAAGCATTTTTGGAGCCGGAGTGGATTCAGGCTATGCAAGAAGAATTACATCAATTCGAGCTCAACAATGTCTGGGAACTGGTCAAACGTCCAGATCCTCGCAAGCATAATATCATTGGCACAAAGTGGATCTACCGCAACAAGCAAGATGAGAATGGCCTTGTGGTGAGGAATAAGGCACGACTGGTAGCTCAAGGCTACACACAGGTTGAAGGAATTGATTTCGATGAAACTTTTGCACCTGTTGCTAGACTTGAGGATATTCGCATATTACTTGCTTATGCTAACCATCATGATATCATCTTATATCAAATGGATGTGAAAAGTGCATTCCTCAATGGTAAGCTTGAGGAAGAAGTATATGTTGCTCAACCCCCAGGTTTTGAAGATCCAAAGAATCCTGACAAAGTCTTCAGACTTAATAAGGCCCTCTATGGCCTCAAGCAAGCCCCTCGGGCGTGGTATGATACATTGAAGGAATTCTTCGTGAAGAATGGCTTCACACCCGGTTCACTCGACCCTACTCTCTTTACTAAATCTTATGATGGTGAACTGTTTGTGTGCCAAATATATGTTGATGATATTATCTTTGGCTGTACTGACCAACGTTATAGTGATGAATTTGCCTATATGATGAGTGAAGAATATCAAATGTATATGATGGGAGAGTTGAAATTCGTCTTAGGTCTTCAAATTCGTCAACAGCGCAATGGCATATTCATATCTCAGGAGAAATACCTCAAAGATGTACTGAGGAAATTCGGCATGCAAGATTGCAAAGGCGTCAAAATTCCTATGCCCACAAATGGCCATCTATGCATTGATGAAAATGGTATTGACTTCGATCACAAGGTATACCGCTCCATGATTGGTTCTTTATTGTACTTATGTGCATCTAGGCCAGATATAATGCTTAGTGTTTGCATGTGTGCCCGATATCGAATGTTCTTTGAAAAGGACACACACCCTGACACTTATGCAAAATTGATGACTTAGATGTGCAACACATGAAGAAACGTTTTTCTTCAATCAATGAAGAATAACACTCTAAGTGTGAAGAAATTAATGAAGAATTTGATTCTCAGAACCCTACGACAATTGTACGCGATGTCTAAAATCATCAGTCTTATACGGTGGGTCACGCCACCACAAAAAGTTGAAAATCTTCAATTTGAGTTTTTCCTCAGTTTTGAAATTCTTCAGTTTTTCAAATTCTTCAACTTTGCAAAATCTTCACTGTTTCCGTCGTTTTTCTTCATTGGCTATATATATATATATATATATATACGAGTTTATGTCCTCTACAGCATTCACTTATAGCTATTTCTTCAAGTTGCTTTTTTCTGCTAAGTGAATGTGATCGGACCCTTCCCCCTCTATGCTATACTCAACCCAATCTATTCACAAATTCTTCATGTGTGTTCTATTTTGAAACTCGTTCAAAATCTTCACTATGTCCTTGTCAGCTGAAGAAATTGCGAACGAAACTTTAAGACAAATCGTATCCAAATTTTTGGTTTTGCCGCTCAAGCCGTTCCGCATCCCACAATGCATTATTCTATTCACCCACGATCGTACACGATCTCAACTACACAGTACGTGGGTGACACATGTCGCGAGAAGGAGAAAGGGCAGGGGCACGTTCGTCCCAAAATCTTCGGGCGAACAGTTTTTACCGTGTCTATAAATACCCCTCTCCCCTTCCTCACTTCATTTACTCCGCTCGATCGCTACTCTCTCACTCGAGCTCCTCAAACCCTAGCGCCGCCGCTACTCCATCATCGCCGGTGAGGAAGAGCTTCGCTGCCTCGACCTCGTCGCCGTCGTACTCACGCCGACCGCGGAAATCTTCACTCCGCCGCCGCCGTAGCTGTCTTCCTCTGCCAAGTTAGGGCGTGGGAGATCTAACCTGACGAACTTCACATCTATTCTTCTCAGTTCATCGTGTTCTTCACTTCGGGTAATTAAAAGTTACTTTTATTACTCACTTTGATTCTCAAACTTTCCTGAAAATCTTCAAAGGTGTTTATTCTTCAAATCTTCACGCATATGAACACCTCACACATCATATGATCTTGAACTGTTTCTCTAAGCAATCATTTTCTTCAAGATTCCCTAATTGTGTGGATCTTCGATCTGTACAACTCTGGAACCTAAGACAAGAACGCTTAGTGAAATTCCTCAAGGTTCATCTGGTCAAATTCCTCAAAACTTGTTCTTTTCGAAAAACATTCTGAGAACGCATATGACCTCTCCAAATTCCTCGCACCTATACTCTGTTCACAGGTACTCATGTCTGCTGCTGAATCACTAGGTTCTCATCAGCTTAACTCATTTGCAGCGTTCCTCGAAGAAAAAATGCATACTTCTTCAGAGAATTCGATTGTTCAAATTCCTCAACTGAAGAATATGGCAGACGGTAAGAAGCCGCAGAAAAGAGGAAAGAAACCTGAGGTTATGACTGCGTTTGAAATCCCTGAGGAAATTTATGCTGACTATTGCACACCTGATGAAGCAAAATTTGGCAAAGAAAACAAAAATCAGCGCAAGGTGCGCATACAGAGGATTGAACTGAGATGGGCAAGGGAATGGAGGGAATACAGATACGTGACTCCAAAGTACATGAGGAAATTCGCCCTCAACCCTCCATGCCCAAGAGCTCCATTGGCACCTGGCCAAGTAGCTGACCCCACAAGCATCAAGCGTGGTGAGGACTTTCCTGAAGAATGGGCTAAGCGCCAAGCTAAATTGGCAAGACAAGCCAAGGAGGCAGTGAAGAAATTCAATGAGGATTCTGCCACGGCTACTGCTACTGAGGCCTCGGTTAAACCGAGGAAATCCATGCCAAAGAAGCCTGCCCGTAAGCCAAGTGCTTCACCAACAGCGCTCTCACGGCCAAGTTCCTCAGCAATGCCCTCACGGCAAATTCCTCGCACTGTTACTGTTCCACCAAAGTCCTCAGCAGCTCCTTCAAAGTCCTCAGCTCCTGTGCATCTGGCTACATGTCAAAGGACTGCTGGTTTCTCGATTGCCTCTGGTGTTTCAGCAAGTTCCTCAGCTGCACCAATTTCCTCATCAGGCCCCACACTGTTGAAGACTAAGGCAACAGCTGGACGAGGTCCTCGGCCAAGTCCAAAGAAGAAACAGGTCGCATTCCATGTGCCTTCTGATGGTGAAGCTTCTGATGATGAACTTGCAGAAATCATCAGAGACAGACAGGTGAAGGCCGCTAGAGCCAAAGGCACATCTGTGCCACTGCTTTTGGATCCAAGGAAGATCCTCGACTACATTGACCTCTAGCACAAGGATCCTAACACCCCTATGCCTGATTTTCATCTGACTCCTGGTCAAAGTCACACGCTGACCCATTTCATCATTGAAGAGAAATGGAAGTTTGAAAAGGCAAGAGAGATCAAGAAAGCTCAATACAGAAAGGAGAAGCTCCTGAAGAAAAATGTTGTCAGAATGACACCTGAGGAACTTCTCCAGGCTCAGTCTGAAATTCAAGCCCTCAGCAAAGACTTTGATGCCTACTATGCTGATTGGCAAGGAGCTAAAGTGAGATTCGTCAATCTGATGAAGAAATTCACAAATGTTGCAGCCCCATCGCAACAAGAAAATCTTCAGGCTGTAGACTCTGCTCAGCCTGCTGAAGAACATGCCAGCACCGCTGATGACTTTCAGCCTGCTGAAGAAAATGCTAGTTCCAGGGCTGGTGAAGAAATTCCAGCCGCTGAAGAAATTGCCAGGGCATCCACTAGTGGTGCGCCTCAAGAAACTGAAGAGATCGGAGCAACTGCATCATTTGCGCCTGAAGAAAATCAACCAGATTCCTCAGCTCCTCCCGCACCTACACCAACTCCAATTCTTCCATCTGCATCTGATGTGAAGAAGACCAAGGCTGCAGAGCGAGCTGCAGTGAAGAAACGGAAGGCATCAGCTGCGTCAAATTCTTCGGCTATGAAGAAAATGAAGCCAATGACCAGCTCCTTTGAAAATCCAATTGATGATGTTCCAATTTCATCCATGCCATCAAAGGACCTTGTTCCTTTTGGTGAAGACTATGAGATCCCAAGCGGATCTGATGAAGAAAATCATTCTGCTGCTTCGTCAGAGCAGCTTGATGAAGAAATTGAAGTGGACAAAATACCTTCAACGCCAGTCATTTCCTCACCTATGCCTCAGTTCACAGCTGAAGAGGCTGGTGTTGAGGAAATTGAAGATGAAGATGTGGATATAGGATGCACCACACCTGTGATGAATGATGACTTTTGGGAAAGTCAGCATCCCAGTACTCCTCTCTTCACACCTATCCAACAGATTCCTCAGTCCCCTGCAGCAACAGTTCAAATGGGCTCTGAAGAAACTCAACCCACTCCCTCTGTGCATGAAGAAATTCCAGCCGCTAGTGCTAAAGAACCTGCTGCTGCTGATCCTCAGGTTGCACAAGAAGAGGAACCAGAAATTCCTCAGCCTGAAGAACCTGAGCTCGCAATTCCTGTGGTGGTAATGCAACTCACTGATACCCCTCTGCCAAAGCCGAAGAATCCATTCTCAAGCAAACAGAAGTTCAAGGCTAAAGACTTCTTTGCCGAGCATGTATTCTCCACAGGTTACAACCCCTATGACTCTGCTCGCATAAGGAAGAGGCGTTTCTGGACTGCTAGTCAAGCCAATTTCTATTCCTCTGTGCTGTTTGACAAAGACAAAATCTTCAATCATGAACATATTCCTCACGTGGACATGGAATCTCTGCCATGCTTCGAGCCAGTCCTCAGTGTTCTTCACGATGCAGGATTACTAAATTTCTGCACGGACATTTGCGATTGGAATGAAGAACTCATTCTTCAGTTCTACGCGACACTGCATATCACTGGAGATGCTGAAGATGTCAACTCATGGGTGTTGGACTGGATGACTGAAAACACTCACTACAAGGCACAGGCAACTGAATTGCTTCGTGTCCTTCCTCTCAATCCTCCCCATGAAAGTGCACGTTGCACCTACAGTGACCCTGAACTGACAAATCACTATATGCAAGTGCTCATGAAGCCTTTGAAGCCTGGGCAGGCCCCACGAACCAAATTCCTCGTCAAGGAATTACTCTATGTGCCTCGGACTGTCTATCGTATTCTGATGAAGATAATGAGTCCTATCAAAGGCCACGACTCGAATGATGAAGAAGTCGTTGGCATCATGAAGAATATGCTTTTCAACATCATTCATGGCGTTCCCGTCAACTTCCATGATTTCTTCATGAGGACTCTGGGAAATATTGCTATGTCATCATTCGAGCTGAAGCCCTATGCGCCTTGGATTATGAGATTCATCCGGGCAAGATCTTCACTGAATTACAAAGCTGACACTCTGAACCACGGTAGCTACTTGCCTCCCATTGAAGTCCTCAAACGGACAGTTTCATCAGCTGATGATAAAGGCAAGGCAGCTGCTGTGATCGATGAAGGCATCCGTCCATTGGATGGTCAATTTTGCAAGGCTGCATCTTACTCTACCAATGAAGACTCTGCCACACATGACTCTGCCGCAAATACCTCAGCCAAGCAAAATCCTCAAGCCACAGCACCCAGGGTGATGACTGACCGTGAGTTACTCCTCAGTCTTCATTAGAAGGTTGATCGCAATCACAAATGGGTAAAGCGTCAGTTTGGTGCACTTCTTCACAATATGACCTCAACATACAATGCAGTGAAGAAGAACCAATACTACCTTCATGAAACCTTCAACCGCACCTGGGCTGTCCTCACTCATGTCTATAGCGCTGAAGAACTGAAGAATATGGGTCTCAAGGAAGAATTTGACTGGTCTGCACCTCCTCCGAAGAAACTCAAGAGGCTCAAAGTTCCTCCACTGGTGGCCAACTCTTATTCTTCATCGCGTGACACTGATGAATATGAAGATTTGGACGACACTATGGCAGGCCCTGCTACAGCAAACAACCCCGACAACACTGGCGCTCCTCCATCAACTTGAAATTCTTCAGGGGCGTTAGTCCTCAGTTTCAATCCTTTTGGTCATTTGATGACAAAGGGGGAGAAATCTGAGTTAGTCTTCAAGCGGGTCTATATTAAGGGCATTTTTTTAAGTTACAACTCTCGTTCTTCTGAAACTTTTATTTGGATCGAGTTGTAATCTTAAACTCGATGGTGCGCTGATACTTTTGTTGCATTATGCTTTTGATGCTTTCGACATGCTTATTCCTCGTTAATGACATTGCACGCATGTTGAATCTCATCAGGCACCATATTTCATCATGCATTTCAAATTCTTCATATTATATATCGAATGCATGTATGAATTACAAGATATAGGGGGAGATCTCCATGATTCAACTCTTCAAATGTGCATTGCCTCAAACGCAAATTCCTCACTATGCACATCTTCAGGGGGAGTTCTTCTATATCTTGCTATCAAATTCCTCAATATCAGTATTTACACTTCATACATTTATCCCCGTTGAAAACTTAACCTATATTATCATCAATCACCAAAAAGGGGAGATTGTAAGTGCATCTAGTGCCCCTTAGTGATTTTGGTGTATTGAAGACTTATAGGTTAAGGGACTAATGCGTTCGTGAGTGTACACAGGTCTATAAGTCTATGAGGAGTTTGATAGTTACAGAGAAAGTCGACCCCTAAAAATGAAGTTCTTCGACTGAAGACTTTGATATTCTGAAGACTTTCTAAAGACTTTGAAAGTGAAGAAATTGGCGTGACCTTGAAGATTTGGTATTCATTTGAGGAACATGAAGCGTGAAGACTTTTGTTTTTGTAGTTTCATTTTCTCTTTCTTGAGTCATAGGAAACACCGTACTGTTAAAGGGGGTCGAGGAAATACTAAGGAAAAATTTCCATGTGATGCTCAACTCAAAATCCTACACCTACCAATCCCTTCGAGTGAAGCCTTTGGAAATCTCATACAGTTCAGTCACTTTCTTCAGTGACAGAGACGAAGTTCTTCTGGTCTCTGATGAATTTTTTCTGACTGAGGAGTTAGGAATTCGCCAGTGCGAATTGCCTACATAGTGAGGAACATGATAGCCCTGAGGAATTTGAGAGTCAAATTTCCGACTGTTGCTGTGCTGCGCGCCAGCTGTCCCAAAATATCTTATCCACCTAATGGTCATATCATTGAAGGGCATTTATGTCTTATCATGTCGGGCTGCTCCCTAGGCTATAAATAGCCGCCCCCTACAACCACTAGCTGGTTGGCTGCTCCGAGAGAACTTGACACTTGTCATTTGAGAGCAACCCATCCTCCGAGGACTTTGAGCAAAAATCATCGAGTGAGGAAAACCCAAAACCAAACCCCTACAAACCCAAAGTGATTGAGCATCACTGAAGAAATTGATCCTGCGTGGATCCGACGCTTGTTACCTTTGAAGACTGTGCTTCTTCCAGACGGTTAGGCGTCATGGTCTAGAGCATCCAAGAGGAATTGTGGATCGTCGAGTGACCAAGTCTGTGAAGGTTTGGAAGTCGCCTGAAGACTTACCACGAGTGATTGGACGAGGTCTGTGTGACCTTAGTTCAAGGAGAATACGGTGAGGACTGGGTGTCCTGAGCTGCGTGCTCAGTGACTGGGTGTCCGGGACTCTGTGTCCTGAGTTTAAATACTCAGCCGCTCCAACCAGACGTACAACTGAGACAGCAGTTGGAACTGGTCTACCAAATCATTGTCTTCACCAACCTAACTGGTTCTATTTACTCAACCCCTCCATTTCCTCATTACTGTGTTGAGTGTTTGTTCATATCTGTGTTTGAAGACTTTGACTGAAGACTTTCTCAATTTCCTCAGTTCAATTTCTTCAGTCTGTTTGTCTTCATCTTGAGTTATCCTGTGATTACGCTTTCTGTACTCTGTGCTAGTCTTCATTCCATCATGATGACCATGCTTGTATTCTGTTATGCTTACTTCTGAGTACATATTCCGCTGCTAGTAGTTCTTCGCTAAGGAATTTCCTCACCGGCAAATTCCTCAGTGAAGAATTCATAAAAATCGCCTATTCACCCCCCTCTAGTCGATATAACGCACTTTCACCTATCATGGCATTTCCATAGCCATTCCGAGATATATTGCCATGCAACTTCGATCATCATCATATACATGACTTGAGCATTCATTGTCTTATTGCTTTGCATGATCGTAAGATAGCTAGCATGATGTTTTCATGGCTTGTCCGTTTTTTGATGTCATTGCTATGCTAGATCATTGCACATCCCGGTACACTGCCGGAAGCATTCATATAGATTCATATCTTTGTTCTAGATATTGAGTTGTAAGTAAATAAAAGTGTGATGATCATCATTATTAGAGCATTGCCCCAGTGAGGAAAGGAGACTATGATTCCCCCACAAGTCGGGATGAGACTCCGGACTTTATGAAAAATAAAAGAGGCCAAAGAAGCCCAAATAAATAAAAGAGGCCAAAGAAGCCCACCAAAAAGAAAAAAAGAAAAAAATGAGAGAAAAAGAGAGAAGGGGCAATGTTACTATCCTTTTACCACACTTGTGCTTCAGAGTAGCACCATGTTCTTCATAGAGAGAGTCTCCTATGCTTTCACTTTCATATACTAGTGGGAATTTTCATTATAGAACTTGGCTTGTATATTCCAATGATGGGCTTCCTCAAATGCCCGAGGTCTTCATGAGCAAGCAAGTTGGATGCACACCCACTTAGTTTTCAGTTTGAGCTTTACTACACTTATAGCTCTAGTGCATCCGTTGCATGGCAATCCCTACTCACTCACATTGATATCTATTGATGGGCATATCCATAGCCCGTTGATATGCCTAGTTGATGTGAGACTTTCTCCCTTTTTTGTCTTCTCCACATAACCTCCACCATCATATTCTATTCCACCTATAGTGCTATGTCCATGGCTCACGCTCATGTATTGCGTGAAAGTTGAAAAAGTTTGAGATTATTAAAGTATGAAACAATTGCTTGGCTTGTCATCGGGGTTGTGCATGATTAAATACTTTGTGTGATGAAGATAGAGCAACAGCCAGACTATATTATTTTGTAGGGATAACTTTCTTTGGCCATGTTGTTTTGAAAAGACATGATTGCTTTATTAGTACGCTCAAAGTATTATTGTTTTTATGTCAAATGATAGACTATTGCTTTGAATCACTCGTGTCTTAATATTCATGCCTTGATTAAACATATGATCAAGAGTATGCTAGGTAGCATTCCACATCAAAAATTATCCTTTTTATCATTTACCTACTCGAGGATGAGCAGGAGTTAAGCTTGGGGATGCTGATACGTCTCCGTTGTATCTATAATTTTTGATTGTTACATGCCAATATTCTTCAACTTTAATATAGTTTTGGCAACTTTTTATACTATTTCTTGGGACTAACATATTGATCCAGTGCCTAGTGCTAGTTCCTGTCTGCTGCATGTTTTTTGTTTCGCAGAAACCCAATATCAAACGGAGTCCAAACGGGATAAAAACAGATGGAGAATTTTTTTGGAATATTTATGATTTTTGGGAAGTAAAATCAACGCGAAACGGTGTCCGGGGTGGCCATGAGACAGGGGGCGCGCCCTCCCCCCGGGCGTGTCCTGGGCTCTCGCGGGCCACCGGTAAGGCGGTTGACGCTCTTCTTTTGGCGCAAGAAAGCTAATTTTATGAGAAAGATCTGGTCGAAAGATTCACCCCAATCGGAGTTACGGATCTCCGGATATTTAAGAAATGGTGAAGGGGTAGAATCTGAAAACGCAGAAACAGAGAGATAGATCCAATCTCGGAGGGGCTCTCGCCCCTCCCAAGCCATGGGAGCCAAGGACCAGAGGGGAAACCCTTCTCTTAGGGAGGATGTCAAGTAAGAAGAAGAAGAAAAAGGGGGGCTCTCTCCCCCTTGCTTCCGGTGGCACCGGAACGCTGCCGGGGCCATCATCATCACCGCGATCTTCACCAACAACTTCACTGCCTTCATCACCAACTCTTCCTCCCTCTATGCAGCGGTGTAACCTCTCTCTTACCAGCTGTAATCTCTACTTAAACATGGTGCTCTACGCTATATATTATTCCCCAATGATGTATGTCTATCTTATGATGTTTGAGTAGATCCGTTTAGTCCTATGGGTTAATTGATGATCGTGATTGGTTTGAGTTGCATGTTTTATTATTGGTGCTGTCCTATTGTGCCCTCCGTGTCGCGCAAGCGTGAGGGATTCTCGCTGTAGGGTTTGCAATATGTTTATGATTTGCTTATGGTGGGTTGCGTGAGCGACTGAAACACAAACCCGAGTAAGTAGGTTGTTTGCGTATGGGATAAAAGGGGACTTGATACTTTAATGCTATGGTTGGGTTTTACCTTAATGAATCTTTAGTAGTTGTGGACGCTTGCTAGAGTTCCAATCATAAGTGCATATGATCCAAGTAGAGAAAGTATGTTAGCTTATGCCTCTCCCTCAAATAGAATTGCAATAGTGATTACCGGTCTAGTTATCGATTGCCTCGGACAAATAACTTTCTCATAAAAAAAAGCTCTCTACTAATACTTACTTTATTGCTTCTTTATCTAAACAGCCCCTAGCTTTTATTTACGTGCTCTTTATTATCTTGCAAACTTATCCAACAACACCTACATAGTATTTCTAGTTTCATACTTGTTCTAGGTAAAGCGAACGTCAAGCGTGCGTAGAGTTGTATCGGTGGTCGATAGAACTTGAGGGAATATTATTCTACCTTTAGCTCCTCGTTGGGTTCGACACTCTTACTTATTGAAAACTGTTGCGATCCCGTATACTTGCTGGTTATCAGTTGGCCATGACGCAAAGGCTTCATCAATACTTGCATGAGATGACTTTGAAGTTCAGGTTCTTCATAGATCAGCCTTGCATCTTCTATAGGAGGACTGAATCGGATGGTATGAAGCAATTCAGTTGTTGGAGTTTTGTAGTGAGTGTTTTCAGTCATCTAGTCCAGAACCCATGAATTGACATCTGAGGCATTTTTAGTGAGGTGCAGAGTTGCATAAAACTGAAGAATTAGCTCTTCATTCCAATCACAAATTTCAGCACAGAAACTGAGGAGTCCAGCTTCATGAAGAACATTTAGAACTGGTTGAAAGCATGGAATGGACTCCATATCCACATGAGGAATTTGCCCGTGTTGGAAGACTTTGTCCTTGTCAAACAGAATAGAGGCATGGAAATTCATTTGACTTGCAGTCCAAAACCTCTTGTGCCTTAGTCTTGCTGAGTCATAAGGATTTTGATGAGTGAATAAATGATGCTCAGTGAAGAAATCGACATTCTTGAATTTTGGCCTCCTTGTGCCAGACTGAGGATTTTGAGGCTTGGGCTAAAGATTTGTAGTAATAGGCCTCACTACCTCTTGAGGCACAACTTCTGGTGCAACAGACTAAGGAACTGAAGCAACAGTTTCATCAGCAGCAGTCTGATTCTCCATTTCTTCAGCTGTTGCAGCTGGAATTTCTTCAGGAATGGATTGTAGTGGAGTTGCATGACCTTCAGATCCAGTAATTATTTCTTCAGTCTGCACAGGGGACCGAGGAACTTGAGTGAGAGGTGTGGTAATGGGTGAATTTGGGTGAGCTGACTCCCAATATTCATCATTGATAAGTGGATTAGTTGAACCAATATCCACATCCTCATCAATTCCTTCTACGCCAACCTCTTCAGCAGTGAACTGAGGCATAGGCGATGATACCAGAGGTGTTGAAGCAATAGCTTCCACCTCAATTTCTTCGTCCATCTTCTCTGAGGAAGCAGCAGAAGGATTTTCTTCATCAATGTCATCATCAGGAATGACATATTCTTCACCAAACAGAACTAATTCCTTTGATGGCACACTTGAAATTGGAACAATATCAATTGGTTCACTGAAAGAGCTCATCAAAGTCCTCATTTTCTTGGGAGCTGAGGACTCTGCAGAGGTTGATGCTTTCCTTTTCTTCGCGGCTTCCTTCTCCGCAGCCTTTGTTTTCTTCACTTCTGATGTAGAAGGAAGTGTGGTTTTTTTCATCTTTGAAGATTTTGTAGGAGGATCAGATGAAGTTGCTGCATTTTCTTTAGGCACGACTGAAGAAGTCACCCTGGCATTCTCAGTTTCTTCATGCGCATCAGTTTCTTCAGCTGGCTTTGCTTGTTTTTCAGGATCAACATTGGTGGTTGCCCTATCAGTTTCTTCAGAAACAAGAATATCTTCAGCTGCTCTGGTAGCTTCTTCAGCAGCCTGAATTTCTTCAGCGGCTCTTTCATTTTCTTTAGCAGGCGGAATAGAATCTTCAGCCTGAGGAATTTGTTGTTTCGATGGAGCTACAACATTTGCCTTGAGGTTGGCAAATCTGACCTTGGCTCCTAGCCAATCAGCATGGTATTGATCACATTCATCACTGAGGACTTTGATTTCCTTCTGAACTGTGACAAGTTCTTCAGGAGACATAGTGAGAACATTGTTCCTCAAAAAGCACTCTTTCTTGCACTGGTCCTTCTTGACTCGCCTGGCCTTCTCAAATTTCCATTCTTCTTCGCCTATGAAGGTGGTCAGCATGTGACTTTGACCAGGAGTTAGATTCAGGTCAGAGAGTGGAGTGTTTGGATCCTTGTGCCATAGGTCAATGAAGTCGAGGATCTTCTTTGGATCCAGCATAAGAGGAACAGAGCTTCCTTTGGCTCATGCAGCCCTTTCTTGTCTATCTCTGATGATTTCTGCAAGTTCATCATCATTATATAGAACTTGGAACACCACTTGTTTCTTGTGAGGACTTGGCCTCTTTCCACGTCCAATAGTGGACTTAACCTTCAATATAGTTGGACCACTTGAGGATTGTGGTTGGGATGAGGAAGTTGCAGATGCTCCCGATGCAATTGAAAAACCAGCAGTCCGCTAACACATAGCAAGATGCACATGTGTTGAGGACTTTGTGGCAGCATCTGAGGATATTGTAGCAACAGAGGGAATTTGTGCTACCCTCGAGGAAGTTGCCCGAGGTATTTGCTCTGATGGCTTTGCAGTTGAGGAATTTGGCCATGAGGGCAATTATCTTGAGTATGTTGGTTTCACAGCAGATTTCTTCGGCTAGCCTTCTTGGGCGATGACTTACTGGCAGAGGCCTCAGCAGCAGCAGCTTGAGAATCCTCATTGAATTTCCTCACTGCTTTAGCTGCAGTTTTTTGCAGCTTTGCTTGGAGCTTGGCCCATTCTTTTGGAAATTCCTCACCATGCTTGATGCTATTAGGATGAGCTCATTGGCCAGCAGCTAGAGGTGGTCTTGGGCAAGGAAGATTTACAGTGAATTTCTTTATGTATTTGGGAGTAACATAGTGGTATTCCTTCCATTCCTTTGCCCATCTCCTTTCAATCCTCTGAATGCACACTTTGCGCTATGTCTTGGTATCTTTCCCATGATTTTCTTCATCTGGTGTGCAATGTTCATCATAGATATCCTCAGGGATTTCAAATGATGTGTTTGTCTCTGGCCTTTTTCCTCCTTTCCGAGGTCTTTTCCCTTCTGCCATTTTCCTCACTTGAGAATTTTGAACTTTTGATGATTCTGAGGAAGTATGCAAATTTTCTTCGAGGAACGCTGCGAATGAGTTAAGTTGATGAGAACCTAGTGATTCATCAGCAGATTTGTACCTGTGAACAGAGTATAGGTGCGAAGAGTTTGAAGAGGTCATATGCATTCTCAGAAATTTTTCAAAAAGATTATCAAGTTGAGGGATTTGACCATAGATGTCTTGAGGAATTTCAATAAGCGTTCTTGACTTAGGTTCCAGAGTTGTACAGATTTGAAAATCCACACAATTGAGGAATCTTGCGGAAAATCATAGCTTAGAGAAATTTATCAAGCGAAAGAAGCATTGAGGTGTTTAAGGAGTAGATTGTTGAAGAATAAACACCTTTTGAGGATTTTGTGAAAATCATAAGAATCAAAGTAGGCAGTAAAATCAGATTTTAATTACCCTTGATGAAGAACATGACAAACTGGGAGTGTAAATGGATAAGTTCAACAGTCCAGATCTCCCACGCCCTAACTTGGCAGCGGGAGACAGCTACGACAGCGGTGGAGTGAGGATTTCCGCGGCCGGCACGAGTACGACAACAAGGAGGTCGAGGCAGTGAAGCTCTTCCTCACCGGTGATGATGGAGTTCAGCGACGACTCTAGGTCTGGGATCGAGCGAGGAGAGTTGTGTTCGAGCGGAGTAAATGAGGTCTGAGGAGGGTAAGGGGTATTTATAGCCGAAGTGGAAAACTGTTTGCCCGAAGATTTTGGACGAACATGCACCAGACACTTGCTATCCTATAGACACGTGTCTCCCACGTACTGAGAAGTGGAGACGCGGGGGATCATGGGTGAGTATTTTAGTCCGTCGTGGGAAGTGGGACGGTTTGAGCGGCAACGTCCAAAAATTAGATAGGAAATTGTTTAAAGTTTTGTTCGCAAATTCTTCAGCTGTCAAGGACACAGTGAAGACTTTGAACGGGTTTCAAACATAACACACATGAAGAATTTGAGAACAGACTAGATTGAGCTTAGCATAGAGGGGGAACGAGTCTGGTCACATTCATTTAGAGAGAAAAAATCAACTTGAAGAATTACCAATAAGTGAATGCGGTTGTGGACATCAAAAACTCAAATATATGTATATAGTCAATGAAGAACACCAGTCGAGAAGTTGAAGAAATTATAAACTTGAGGAATTTGAAAATTTGAAGAATTTGCACAATCACAAAAAACTCAAATTTCAAGGTTTTCAACTTTAGTTGGTGGCGTGACCCACCGTATAAGAATGATGATTTCAGACACCGCGTACAATTGTTGTAGGGCTCTGAGAATCAAATTATTCATTAATTTATTCACACTTAGAGGGTTAGTCTTCATTGATTGAAGAAAAAGTTACTTCGTGTCTTGCACATCTAAGCCATCAATTTTGCATGAGTGTTAGGATGTGTGTCCTTTCAAAGGACATTCGAAGATTCTAAGATATTTGGCTCACACCGCAACTTGCAAAATCTCTTTTCATACAAGGGCTTCATGAAGATATCCGCTAGTTGTTCTTCAGTCTTCATGTGGTCGATGGAGATCTTGCCCTTGAACACATGATTTCGAAGAAAATGATGATGAATCTGGATGTGCTTAGTCTTCAAGTGTTGAACTGGGTTGTGAGCAATTTTGATGGCACTCTCGTTTTTGCAGTAGAGAGGCACGTTATTCACATTGATGCCATAATCCTTGAGAGTTTGCTTCATCCACAACAATTGAGCACAGCAAGAACTAGCATCAATGTACTCAGCTTCAATAGTAGATAGTGATAGGCAGTTCTGCTTTTTTGAGGAACAACATACTAAGGATCATCCAAGAAAATGGCATGTGCCTGATGTTGAATTGAGATCCACCCGATCACCAGCATAGTCAGAGTCAGAATATCCAATGAGATCAAAAGCCTAGCCCTTAGGATACCATAATCCAAGTGTTGGAGTGTGAGCTAGATATCGAAGAATATGTTTCACAGCCTTGTGGTGTGATCCCTTCGGTGTAGCTTGAAATCGGGCACACATGCAAACACTAAGCATAATATCTAGCCTAGATGCACATAGGTACAATAAAGAGCCAATCATGAAGCGGTATACATTTTGATCGAAGTCTTTACCATTTTCACCGGTGCAGAGTTGGCCATTTGTGGGCATAGGGATTTTGACGCCTTTGCAATCTTGCATGCCGAATTTCCTCAGTACATCTTTGAGGTATTTCTCTTGAGATATGAAGATGCTTGCGTTGTTGACAAATTTGAAGACCTAAGAAGAATTTCAATTCTCCCATCATAGACATTTGATATTCTTCACTCATCATATAGGCAAATTTCTCACTTTAACGTTTGTCAGTACAACACAAGACAATATCGTCTACATATATTTGACACACGAATAATTCATCATCATAAGTTTTTATGAAAATAGTTGGTTCAAGTGAACCGGGTTTGAATCCTTTCTTCACGAGGAATTCCTTCAGAGTATCATACCATGCCCGTGGGGCCTGCTTGAGGCCATAGAGGGCCTTGTTGAGTCTGAATACTTTGTCAGGATGCTCAGGATCTTCAAAACCGGGGGGTCGAGCAACATATACTTCTTCCTCAAGCGGCTTACCACTAAGGAATGCACTTTTCACATCCATTTGATATAAGATGACATTACGATGGTTAGCATAAGCAAGCAATATGTGAATAGCTTCAAGTCTAGCAACAGGTGCAAAAGTTTCATCCAAGACAATTCCTTCAACCTGTGTGTAGCCCTGAGCTACAAGACAAGCCTTATTCCTCACCAGTTGGCCATTTTTGTCTTGCTTGTTGCGGTAGATCCACTTGGTACCTATGATGTGTGGTTGCGAGGATTTGGTCGCTTAACAAGTTCCCACACATTGTTGAGCTCGAATTGATGCAATTCCTCTTGCATTGCTTGAATCCACTCAGTCTCCAAAAATGCTTCATCAACTTTGGTGGGCTCTGTGATAGACAAAAGCAAAGTGCCCACAAAAGTTAGACAAATGTGAAGTTTTTGAGCATGTGAGAGGACCTGGTGCATTGATTTCGTCGAGGATTTTGTCAATCTGCACTTCATTTGCCACACGAGGATGAGCAGGTTGATGACTTTGATTGGGCTGAGCATTTTCTTCACCACAATTTTCCTCAGGTGCACCAGCATGATTTTCTTCACGGTCTAGAATAACTTCTTCTGAAGGTTCTTCGGTGGGTATGAAATCCTCAGTATCCTTGAGCTTAATGGATTACTCAGGAGGCATTTCACTTAGCACAGGAGCTAGGTGCTCTCTTTGCGAGCCATTAGTCTCATCGAACCACACATCTACAGTTTCAACAACCTTGTGGTGATAGGTGTTGAAGACTCTGTAGGTGTGTGATTCCTTTCCATAACTAAGCATAAAACCCTCATGTGCTTTCGGTGCAACCTTAGAATTGTAATGAGGATCTCTAATCCAACATTTAGCACCGAAGACTTTGAAATAACTTACGTTGGGATTTTTGTCTATGAGGAGTGTAAGTGCATCTAGTGCCCCTTAGTGATTTTGGTTTATTGAAGACTTATAGGTTAAGGGACTAATATGTTTGTGAGTGTACACAGGCTCTATAAGTCGATGAGGAGTTTTATATTTACAGTGAAAGTCGATCCCTAAAAATGAATGTCTTCGGCTGAAGACTTTGGTTCTCTTGAAGACTTTGAAAGTGAAGAAATTGGTGTGACCATGAAGACTTGGATATTCATGCGAGGATTATGAAACGTGAAGACTTTTATTTTCATAGTTTCAGTTTCTTCTTCTTGAGTCATAGGAAACACCGTACTATTAAAGGGGGTCGAGGTAATACTAAGGAAACTGATTTCCAAGTGATGCTCATCTCAAAATCCTACACCTACCCAATCCTTCGAGTGAAGCCATTGGAAATCTCATATCAGTTCAGTCAATTTCTTTAGTGACAGAGAGGAAGATCTTCTGGTCTCTGAGGAATTTGTTCTGACTGAGGAGTTAGGAATTCACCAGTGCGGATTGCCTACATAGTGAGGAACATGATAGCCCTAAGGAATTCGAACCTCAATATCCGACCGTTGCTGTGCTACGCGCCAGCTATCATAAAATATCTACCCACCTAACAGTCATATCTTTGAAGGGCATTTATGTCTTATCATGTCGGGCTGCTCCCTAGGCTATAAATAGCCGCCCCCTACAACCACTAGCTGGTTGGCTGCTCCGAGAGAAACAGACACTTGTCAATTGAGAGCATCCCATCCTCCGAGGACTTTGAGCGAAAATCATCAAGTGAGGAAAACCCAAATCCCAAACCCAAACCTACAAGCCCAAAGTGATTGAGCATCACTGAAGAGATTGTTCCTGTGTGGAACCGATGCTTTTTACCTTTGAGGACTGTGTATCCTCCAGACGGTTAAGCATCATGGTCTGAGCATCCAAGAGGAATTGTGGATTGTTGAGTGACCAAGTCTGTGAAGGTTTGGAAGTCACCTGTGAAGACTTACCACTACTGTTGGGCGAGGTCCGTGTGATCTTAGCTCAAGGAGAATACGGTGAGGACTGTGTGTCTGGGACTGTGTGTCCTCGAGTTTAAATACTCAGCCGCTCCAACCAGACGTACAACTGTCACATCAGTTGGAACTGGTCTACCAAATCATTGTCTTCGCCAAGCCTACTGGTTCTATTTCCTCAACCCTTTCATTTCCTCAATTATGTGTTGATGAACCTGATCATTACCGTCTGAAGATTTTGACTGAAGACTTTCTCTAATTCCTCAATCCTATTTCTTCAGTCAGTTTGTCTTCTTCCTGCTTATCCTGTGTTTACGCTTTCTGTACTATGTGTTTTGTCTTTTATTTCATCATGATGACTATGCTGTTGCTCTGTTATGCTTATACATGAGCACTTATTCCGCTGCAAGTAGTTCTTCGCTTAGGAATTTCCTCACCCTGAAATTCCTCAGTGAAGAATTCATAAAAATCGCCTATTCACCCCCCTCTAGTCGACGTAACACACTTTCAATTGGTATCAGAGTGAGGTACTCCCTTGTTCTGTGTGATTTTGGTTTAACTTCCCGGAGTTTTAGTTATGTCGACTGCAGGAATGAACAAAGAGACATGCCCCATCTTTGACGGTCATGAGTATCCCAAGTGGAAGGCCATGATGAAGAAGCGACTCATGTCGATGAACAACAAACTGTGGACCGTCACTGAGATCGGTCTTACGATCTATGCAAGATGGCGGAGGCTGATGATATTCGCAAGTACACTCTACTCAACCTCACGGTGAAGGATGTCATCTGCTCCTGTTTGTCCCAAAATCAGTTCAGGAATATCATGCATCTTAACCATGCAAAGCTTATCTGGGACTGACTCTCTGAAGTTTACGAAGGTCATCGTACTCATCATGATCCATGGTTTGAGGATTTCAAGGAATCGCTCAAGGAGATGACTTTCGCACCTGAATCATCATCCACTACACCATGCCTTATGGCAAAGGGTACCAAGGTAACATAATGCTACCTTTCCAAATCTAGTGATGATGAGTCGGGTGATGAATTTGAACCCAGCTATGTCAAACTTGCTTCCCTTGCCACTAAACAACAAAGAGCTCTTGAAAAAGTTCAAAGCATGCTTGATGAAAGCGATGATATGTTGGGCGAGGAATTGAATCAAACTAAAGCTTTGACTGGTTGTCTTCAAAAACTTCAGTCTACGTTTGACAACCATCAAAATCATCATAACTATCTCTTAACTGATCATGAGAAGCTTTCTTATGAATTTCTTCAAAGTAAGCAAGATCTTGAGAAGTTAAAAGTGAGTTATGAAGATCTTTAGAAGGAAAACGATTCATTGCTTGCTCAACAGATCAGTTCCGCCCAGGAAGAATTTATCCCACCATGTCTGAAATGCATTGAGCGTGAATCTGCTAATTCATCACCTAAACGTTCAAATGCTTCTGTTGTTGCAAAGTCTTCAACTGTCTCTGTGGTCACAAATTCCTCATCTAAGGATACCACAAGTATCACTAACGATAATGCAGGGCTGAAGGAATTGTATGCGACAGGCATTTACAGAAGCCTCAAAGGGCATCAGACTCTATGTGATGTGCTCAAAAAGCAGATTTTGAACAGGAACCCTAGGAAAGAGGGTATTGCCTTTGAGAGGAAACTCAATGCTTATGGGACCTACTGGAAACCTGAGTAGTATCCCAAGACCTCATGGGTTGCTATGAAAGGACCTCCTGTAGATCCATGCACTCTATCTGGCTTTACTTGTGATTCTTCATATTACTCTGATGAGTCATTTGACTCCAACTATAAACTGTTTAAGAATCAGAATGGTGAAGTATTTGCTCGATATGTTGGGACTAACTGGAGGAACGGTCCCCCTATGAAGAAAATCTGGGTTCCTAAAAGGTGCCTTGAAAATCTTCAGGTGAATATCACCATGACACCACCCATGAAGAATAGGAACCCCAGATCAAATTCTTCATATGGATCCAAGTCCTCAAATGGACCAAATTCTTCATATGGATCAAATTCCTCGCATGGATCAAAATCCTCATATGAACATCATCATGCTAACACTTCTTTTTCGCAGGGAAAGTCTAAAGGCTATGAATATGTGCATTATTCTTCAAACCATTATGTTCATAAGTCCTCGAAGAATTTCTCTGCTTATTCATATGCTTATCCTAACCACTCTTCTGTGAAACGAAGTGCACTGGCTTCTATGCCATCTTTTTCTTATGGAGCTCGCAGAATGATGAATTCTTTGCCACCCCTCCAGATGTGGGTGGTGAAGAAAAAGAACTAATCTCTTATGCAGGGTCAGGTCTCCAGACGAACTTGATCGTCTGAAGAAATTGCGGGAGACCTGAATGTGCTTGAAAGGACGCAAGCTAATTATGAAGAAATGAATCATTCATTTCTCACGTCCTCATGCTGCTATATCTGTTACTATTAATGAAATTGATATCATATACTTCACTGAGGAAGTAGTATATGGGTTTGTAAGTTGCGCTAATTCATCTACAGGATGAACAACCCAAAGCTACTGAGTAGGTCCTAGACAGTGGATGTACAAATCACATGACCGGTGATAGGAACTTGTTGATGGACACTGATTTGGCACCATCTCATCTGAAGCATATCACCTACGCTGACAAAGGCAAAAGCAAGGTATATGGTCTAGGTAAGGTTGCAATCTCAAAGGATAGACACATGGACAAAGTCATGCTTGTCGAGTCCTTAGGATTCAACCTCATGTCTGTCTCAATGCTTTGTGATCTTGATATGGTTGTCGTCTTTGGCAAATATCGTTGCATTGTGCTCATGGAATCTGACAATTCCAAAGTCTTCGAAGGCTTTAGGAAGGAGACTTGTATATTGTTGATTTCTCTGCAGGACCACAGCCTGCCACATGTCTAGTTGCAAAAGCTTCAGAATGCTGGCTATGGCATCGACGACTTGGTCATGCTGGGATGAGGAACTTGCATACACTCGCAAAGAAGAAGCATGTCATTGGCATCGAGGGTGTCAAATTCCTCAAAGATCATCTTTGTGGGGCTTGTGAGGCTGGAAAGATCACCAGAGCCAAGCATCCCTCGAAGACTACCATGACCACCTCTCGTCCCTTTGAATTACTCCATATGGATCTCTTTGGCCCTACTCATTATGCCACGTTCTCTAGTTCTGCATCACTATATGGCTTTGTCATAGTTGATTACTATTCTCGTTACACATGGATGCATATCATCACTTACAAAAATGAAGTGCAGGAAGTCTTCAGACGATTTTCCTCAAGAGTTGCAGCTAACTTCGGTGTGAAGATCAAGCATATCAGGAGTGATAATGAACAGAGTTCAAGAACACTGGCCTCGATGAAAATCTTGATATACTTGGTATTACTCACGAGTTATCTGCTCTTTATACTCCTCAGCAGAATGGCATCATGGAGCGCAAGAACAGAACTCTTGTTGAGATGGCTCGCACTATGCTTGATGAATACAAGACACCTCAGCGCTTTTGGCCTGAAGCAATTGATACTGCGTGCCACATCATCAATAGGGTATATCTTCACAAATGTAAGTGCATCTAGTGCCCCTTAGTGATTTTGGTGTATTGAAGACTTATAGGTTAAGGGACTGATGCGTTTGTGAGTGTACACAGGTCTATAAGTCTATGAGGAGTTTGATATTTACAGAGAAAGTCGACCCCTAAAAATGAAGTTCTTCGACTGAAGACTTTGATATTCTGAAGACTTTCTGAAGACTTTCTGAAGACTTTGAAAGTGAAGAAATTGGTGTGACCTTGAAGACTTGGTATTCATTTGAGGAACATGAAGTGTGAAGACTCTTGTTTTCGTAGCGTGAAGACTCTTGTTTTCGTAGTTTCATTTTCTCTTTCTTGAGTCATAGGAAACACCGTACTGTTAAAGGGGGTCGAGGAAATACTAAGGAAAAATTTCCATGTGATGCTCAACTCAAAATCCTACACCTACCAATCCCTTCGAGTGAAGCCATTAGAAATCTCATACAGTTCAGTCATTTTCTTCAGTGACAGAGACGCAGTTCTTCTGGTCACTGAGGACTTTGCTCTGACTGAGGAGTTAGGAATTCACCAGTGCGAATTGCCTACACAGTGAGGAACATGATAGCCCTAAGGAATTTGAGAGTCAAATTTCCGACCGTTGTTGTGCTGCGCGCCGGCTGTCCCAAAATATCTTATCCACCTAACGGTCAAATCATTGAAGGGCATTTATGTCTTATCATGTCGGGCTGCTCCCTAGGCTATAAATAGCCGCCCCCTACAACCACTAGCTGGTTGGCTGCTCCGAGAGAACTTGACACTTGTCATTTGAGAGCAACCCATCCTCCGAGGACTTTGAGCGAAAATCATCAAGTGAGGAAAATCCCAAAACCAAACCCCCACAAACCCAAAGTGATTGAGCATCACTGAAGAAATTGATCCTGCGTGGATCCGACGCTTGTTACCTTTGAAGACTGTGCTTCTTCCAGACGGTTAGGCGTCAAGGTCTAGAGCATCCAAGAGGAATTGTGGATCACCGAGTGACCAAGTCTGTGAAGGTTTGGAAGTCACCTAAAGACTTACCACGAGTGATTGGACGAGGCCTGCATGGTCTTAGTTCAAGGAGAATACGGTGAGGACTGGGTGTCCTGAGTTGCGGCTCAGTGACTGGGTGTCCGAGACTGCGTGTCCTCGAGTTTAAATACTCAGCCGCTCCAACCAGACGTACAACTGAGACAGCAGTTGGAACTGGTTTACCAAATCATTGTCTTCACCAACTTATTGGTTCTATTTCCTCAACCCTTTCATTTCCTCATTACTGTGTTGAATGTTTGTTCATATCTGTGCTTGAAGACATTGACTGAAGACTTTCTCAATTTCCTCAGTTCAATTTCTTTAGTCTGTTTGTCTTCATCTTGTGTTATCCAGTGATTATGCTTTCTGTACTCTGTGCTAGTCTTCATTCCATCATGATGACCATGCTTGTATTCTGTTATGTTTACTTCTGAGTACTTATTCCGCTGCAAGTAGTTCTTCGCTAAGGAATTTCCTCACCGGCAAATTCCTCAGTGAAGAATTCATAAAAATCGCCTATTCACCCCCCCTCTAGTCGATATAACGCACTTTCAATTGGTATCAGAGCAAGGTACTCCCTTGTTCTGTGTGATTTTGGTTTAACCGCCTGGAGTTTTAGTTATGTCGACCGCAGGTATGAAGAAAGTGACATGCCCTATCTTTGACGGTTACGACTATCCCAAGTGGAAGGCCATGATGAGGAAGCGCCTCATGGCAATGAACAGCGAGCTGTGGACCGTCACTGAGATTGGTCTTACTGATCTATGCAAGATGGCGGACACTGATGATATTCGCAAGTACACTCGAGTTGACCTCATGGCGAAGGATATCATCTGTTCCTGCCTATCCAGAGATCAATTCGGGCGCATTATGCATCTTGGCAATTCGAAGCTTATCTGGGTCCGAATCTCTGATGTCTATGAAGGTCATCGAACCCGTCATGATCCCTGGTTTGAGGACTTCAAGGAATCTCTCAAAACAATGACTTTCGAGCCAGAATCATCATCTTCTGCTTCATGTCTCATGGAAGACGGTGCTGAGGTAACCGAATGCTCCTCATCTGAGTTTTGTGACGATGAATCTGATAATGATGAATCTGATAATGATGAATCTGATGATGATATTGAATCTTGTTATACCAAACTTGTTTGCATTGCCACTAAACAACAAACAGCTTTGGAACAAGTTCAAAACATGCTAGACAAAAGTGATGATATGTTGCGAAAAGAAATGGATCAGTCAAAAGCATTGGGTGAATGTCTTCAGAGAATTCACTCCAAGTTTGACGCCCTTCAAGATCAACATAATACCCTCTTAACTGATCACGAGAAGCTTTTCTCTGAATCTCTTCAAAGAAAGGAAGATCTTGAAAAGCTAAGAGTGTGTTATGAAGATCTTCAGAAGGAGCGCGATTCATTACTAGCTCAACAAATCAGCGCTTCTCAGGAAGAATTTGTTCCTCCATGCTTAAAGTGCATTGAACATGAATCTGCTAATTCTTCACCTGAATGTTCAAATGCTTCAACTGTTACAAATTCTTCATCTGCCTCTGCAATCACTAATTCCTCATCTGAGGACATTGCTAGTATCACTGACAATGCAGGGCTGAAGGAATTGTACATGACAGGTGTCGGTGTCAAAACCGGCGGATCTCGGGTAGGGGGTCCCGAATTGTGCGTCTAGGCGGATGGTAACAGGAGACAAGGGACACGATGTTTTACCCAGGTTCGGGCCCTCTTGATGGAGGTAAAACCCTACGTCCTGCTTGATTAATATTGATGATATGGGTAGTACAAGAGTGGATCTACCACGAGATCAAGGAGGCTAAACCCTAGAAGCTAGCCTATGGTATGATTGTTGTAATGTATGTTGTGTCCTACGGACTAAAGCCCTCCGGTTTATATAGGCACCGGAGAGTGCTAGGGTTACACAGAGTCGGTTACAATGGTAGGAGATCTACATATCCGTATCGCCAAGCTTGCCTTCCATGCCAAGGAAAGTCCCATCCGGACACGGGATGGAGTCTTCAATCTTGTATCTTCGTAGTCTTGGAGTCCGGCGGACGATGATAGTCCGGCTGTCCGGACACCCCCTAGTCCAGGACTCCCTCAGTAGCCCCTGAACCAGGCTTCAATGACGATAAGTCCGGCGCGGATAATGTTCGGCATTGCAAGGCGGGTTCCTCCTTTGAATAATCCAGAGAAGATCATGAACACCAGGATAGTGTCTGGCTCTGCAAAATAAATTCCACATTCCACCGTAGAGAGAATAAAATGTACACAAGTTCAATCTGTTGACGTATTTTGCGGCATGACGTCACACCAAGCCTTTACTTGAATCGTTTTTTATTATACCACCTCAGCACGTTTAGCGAAGTGGTTTCCTTGGCATGTCTTGTCGAGGCAGAGATTGTGTTCCCCTTATTCCGGGATTCTCATCAATACGGACGTGGGTAACCCAACCGCGCCCGTCGCCACGCCTCCTCTATCGAAGGTGGATCCCGAACGTCACGGAGATGGCTCTTGGTATTTTCCCTCTTTATAAGAGGACCAAGGCTCGTTTCTTTTCTTCAATCTTCCCTCGAATCTTCTCCTTGCTCCAAGTTCCAACACCCAGAGCCCCAGATTCGAGCGCTTCGGACCTTCAACAATGTCCGGCTCCGACCTTCAGGGCCGGTGGATGCCCTCCTCCGTCACGGAGGAGGACGTGTTAAAGCTGCGTGAGGCCAAGTACCTGTCTTACGAGATTTTGCACAGGTTGCCCGCTCAAGGGCAGGCCATACCCACTCCCAAGCCCGGTGAGTACGTCGTCTTCGTATCCCACCTCCGTCGGGGTTTAGGCTTCTCGACGGATCCCTTCGTGAGAGGGCTCATGTTCTACTATGGGCTGGATTTTCATGACTTGGCTCCGGAGTCCATCCTCCATATTTCCGCATTCATTATCGTCTGTGAAGCCTTCCTCCGCGTCACCCCCCACTTTGGCCTGTGGCTGAAGACCTTCAATGTGGAGCCGAAGATGATCGGGGGGCGTCAAGCAGAGTGCGGCAGGGCGGCCATAAGCAGGAGGACCGATGCCCCGTGGCCCGATGGCTCCTTCCAAGAGGAGCTCGGCTTGTGGCAGCAGGAGTGGTTCCATATCACCGCTCCGAAGGGCAGCAGGCAAAAGCCGCCGCCTTTATTCCACCCGGGACCTCCATGACGGTTGATGTCGTGGGTCAACCAAGGGCTCAATTGGGGGCCGTCCGAAGACGTGCCCTTATTGCAGGGCCGGATTCGAGACCTCCAAGCGGGGGAGATCGATCTGGTAGTAGTGATGCAGGTCATGCTAATCAGGCGTCTTCTGCCCTGCAAACACCGTCCTCTCCGGTTATGGGAATTCAATCCGGAGGGACCACGAATTCTCCAACACTTCATGGGTACGACACCCGTGGAGATGTACAAGTTGTTCTTCGGACCGCAGGTGACGTGTCCGGAATTGACCGAGGACGCAGGCCTAAGCTGCAATCGCCCGGATACTCAGGTAAGTAGCTCAGTGTTCGGACGTTCCGTTTGTTTGCTTTTCTATAATTCGCCTTCTAACCCATTATCCTTCATCAGGAGTGGGTAGCGCGAGCAAAGCTGATAAGGTGTCCGGCCCCCCTCCCAGAGACCGCACCGGAGCCCGTGCTGGTCAGAATGTTGGAGGTCGCGCCCGTAGAAGAAGGCGATGGGGAAAATGGAGGAGCTATCACCTCGCCCAAGGGGGCGCTTGAAGAGGGGGGGATCGAGAATCCCTCCTTCCAGGGGGAGAAGAGGACCGCCTCCGAAGACCCGGAGGCCAAAGCCCCTAAGCGGGGGAAGAAATCTTCACCGGAGGGTCCTGCGTCCGGGGAGACCCCGGGCGTACAATCGTCTCTAAAGGATCAGCCCTCCAGCGAGCCGTGAGTAGGGAAAGGGGAGTTCATTAATAAGAAAACATCCCTATTTGTGCTTCTGAGGATAACCGAAATTTTTACCTTACAGTTCGGATCTGCGGCCTTCTCAGATGAGTTCGTCTTCGGGGGATCTTCATCCGGAGATGATGGAGAGCGAGACGCCTCCATCTGCTGCGCCGTCGGACAGGGCAGACGAACCTGAAGTATCATCACGGATGGTATCCCCGAGCCCGGTGGAGCCAGGGAGTTCGGTGCCGACTGGTATTCGGCCGGGGGAGCTGAAGGATCTGCTTGAGAGGGCGTCCATCTCAGAAGATCACCGCGCATTGATGAGCATGGTGATTGGAAGGGTTTCGTCCACCGAAAGCGGATTGCATAATGCCGTCAGGAGTTTGCTGGCGGGATTTGAGGTACGTAAGAACGACGCACCTTTTTGACAGTTTTGCACATAGAAGTGCGCCCTGTATAGATAGTAGCCCCTGAGACTCGGTAGGTTGTCGAAAACGACAGCGTGCCGAGGATCAAAATCGTAGTTATTAAGTGTCGCCTTTCCTATGCAGGTGGCGGATAGTCCGTGGGCTAGCCGGACTGGTGGAGTTGTCGAGTTAATGCGGCAACTTGATGTGGCGGATGCGGACATCGCGCTTGTCAACCGGCGACTTGACGAGTCGCAAGGTAAATGAATTCTCCGCAGTCACTTATTTAAGGGAGCCAAAGCCCGCCTCTTACAATATTTATGCTGTGATGCAGATGGTGCTGCTGCTGTGGAGAGCCTTCGGGCCGAGCTTGCTCAAGCCAAGGAGCAAGCCAGAAGGAGTGGTGCGGCTGCCTCGAGGGCGGCCGAGGAGTTAAAAGCCGAAAGGGCTACACACTGCCTAAGCAGGGAAGAGATGGCCGGATTGGCCGTGAAATTGAAGGATGCTACCGACCGCAATGAGGCTCTTGAAAAGGAGCGCCTATCGGAGCGAGAAGATCTGGGGAAGGCCACCGCCGAGGCCAAGGATGCCCGCTCTGCAATGCGGGCTATGAAGGAGGAGCTGCGCCAGGCCGGAGACATTGTGGCTGGCAAGCCTTTTCTGCTGCGTCGCCGGTTTACGGATCCGAATTATGCCCAGCTTGGCCAGCTGTGGGGTCCGGAGGATCCATATATGGACTTAGCGGCAAGTGCGGCGGATGCCGTCGTGCACTTCCGGAGTCAGGAGGATCACAAGACGGAAGAGCTGTTTTGGTCTCAATTCCATAGTCCGGATCGTTCACTTCCGTTGACCGATCGGTTGGCCGAGTGGGCTGAGCTGAACAGGTTGTCCGGACTGGCCATGACTGATATCGTGGCTCATGTCTGGCCAGAGAGGCCCAAGGTGACGAGCTATTTTGGCTTATTGCAGCGATTTCTTGGAGCGGTGTCGCATATCAAGGAGATGAAGCGGTCGGCCTGCATAGAAGGTGCGTGGATGGCCCTTGCCCGTGTGAAGACACATTGGACAGAGATGGATGCCACCGCTATTGCAACCCAGGGTTCGGACGAAAGCCGGTTACCCGCCGAGCACTATTTTGGGGAAGTTATGCGTGGTGCTCGTTTAATAGAGTCACAGTGCTCAAAAAATGTCAAGTTCAAGTGAACGTTTTATCTTGTAAAACAATGAGTATGATGTAACCGCTTTTTATACTTGTGCGTTCCAAGTATTGAGATATCTCCTATGCGGCCGTTTATGTATACATTTGTATAACCTGAAAGATGGCAGTCTTCGGCTTCAGCCCCCACGCACAAGGTGCGGGGGTGTTCGCAAAAAATAGCGCGTTTTGACACTTAATCCGATGTCTCGATCCTGTTAAGGAGGTGGTAGCGTAGCAAACGAGGCAATCCGGACTATGATGCTTTATCACTTTCACTTAGCCATTGGAGTTCGATGGTGGGGCTACGATATAGCCCCTGGGGGCACCGTGCTTCTCCGGATTCGGGGCACGTGTGTGCCTGACCGGGAAACGGTCCTTCGTCAAAGCGGGGAATTCTAAACATTCTGGTAGTCGATCGAGTGGTTGACTAGCCTCTCGCTGTATCATGACAGTCAGTTTTCGGCTTTCTCTACTGAGGTGCTCGCCCAGCCGAACTGGGGCACAATCGCAGTAGTTCTCCTGGTGCCGCGTTAGCCGATGATACGGAACGTAAGGCAGTAAAACACAGGAGCCGGGCAAACCCAACATTTGACCAAAGACATGATTCGAAGCTGATGCATATAAGGCCTAACTCGAGACGCCGAACACTCCCTAAGGTGTTCGGTCTTTATAATAATGGGCAGAACAATGCCCTAAGCCCCTAGTGTCCAGGTACGGGCAAGGTCCTCTGACGCGGTCGATGCCAAAACGCCAGGCTCCACTTTGGTTATAATGAGAAACCAGGGGATTATAACAACAAGAGACAGTAAAAAAGGTTTACGCAGGGTCTTAATCTGAAAAGAATCCTTGCGACGGGTCCCTACTGCACGTCTGCGCATGTGTCTCCGTTATACCGTTATCCTGGACGGGTGTGCATGTTGTTCATCTGTAAAAAGAGAGGAACTTAGTTTGGAAGGAAATCGTGCGAAAAATATATACGAAGGAAAAAACATAAATAAATAAGTAAAGCGGAGTCTATATGAGCTCGTTGTTGCTTGTGCGCGCAGCCCCTTGTGAAGGGGTGTGTGGCTAGGGAGCCCCTAGCTTATTTATGCCGGACTCGTCTAACCATGTCCGGGGTCTTTAAATGACCCTCGCACTGAAATGATGCCACGTGGACCGGGCATCTTAAGTGTAAGAGACGCGTAATGTGGTATGGTGTTGAAGCGGACAAAAGCTTCTCGTCCCAAGAGTGCTTGATAGCTACTTTTAAATGGGACGATATGAAAGATTAGTTTTTCGCGTCGAAAGTTGTTCGGTGATCCGAATACAACTTCTAGTAATAAGGAGCATGTGCACTTGGCGTAAGGGCCTAGCATCACTCCTTTAAAGGAAGTGCGGTTGTGTCGAATTTTAATAAGGTCTATTCCCAACTTGCGGATTGTGTTTGGATACAGCAGGTTTAAGTCGCTGCCTCCGTCCATCAGGACTTGTGTAAATTGCAGTCCGTCGATTATAGGATCCAATATCAGGGCAGTCCATCCTGCATTTCGAACGCTTCTGGAATAATCCAGGTGGTCGAAAGTGATTGGTTTTGATGTCCAATCTCTATGTTCCGCTGGGTTGGACCGTGCGAGACCCATTTTAACAGGTGCCGCACTGTTTTTCCATATTATCACATGAAGTGAATTTACTGCTTTGACCTCTTGTGGGAAAGTCTTTTGTTTTCTGGTGCTCTGTTGGTGGGGTTTATCATCATCTTCGCTTGATGCGTCGAGCCCCATGTGTTTGGCGTTTAATCGGTCGGACTGTTTGAAAACCCAACAATCTCGGTGGGTGTGGTTTGCAGGCCTTCCGGGGGTACTGTGGATTTGACATATCCGACCCAAAATTTTGTTTAAGTTGGATAGCTCATCGCTGTTATCCTTAAGAGGCGGTGTTTTGTTGTTTGGCCGCGAGCTTTTGAATCCGGCGCTGACCACCGTGCTCTTTGGGCTTTTCTCTTTATTCCGGCGCTGGTCTTTTCTGCGCCGTGATTTTCCGTTTCCATCTCTGATCTCGGATGTACTTGGGCCGCTGATGCTGCATCTTGCTAGCCAGCTATCTTCTCCCGCACAAAAGCGGGTCATGAGGCTTGTTAGCGCGGACATTGTCCTCGGCTTCTCTTGGCCGAGGTGTCTGGCGAGCCATTCGTCTCGGACGTTGTGTTTAAAAGCTGCTAAGGCTTCGGCGTCCGGACAGTCGACTATTTGGTTCTTTTTGGTGAGGAACCTGTTCCAGAATTTGCGCGTTGACTCTCCGGGCTGTTGAGTTATATGACTTAGATCATCTGCATCTGGAGGGCGGACATAAGTTCCTTGAAAGTTTGCTCTAAACGCGTCCTCGAGCCCTTCCCAACTTCCAACAGTGTTTTCTGGGAGGCTTTTGAGCCAATGACGGGCTGGCCCTTTGAGCTTGAGGGGTAAGTATTTTATGGCGTGGAGATCATCTCCTCTAGCCATGTGTATCTGTAGTATATAATCCTCTATCCAGACTCCAGGGTCTGTTGTTCCGTCGTAGGCCTCTATGTTTATGGGTTTAAATCCTGCTGGGAATTCATGATCCAGCACCTCGTTGGTGAAACATAGTGGGTGTGCGGCGCCCCTGTATTTGGGTGTACCGCTGTCTTCGGACACTTGGCGTGTTGCATTGCTTCCTGGGGCCCTCTTCTTTGGCCCGTAAATGGACCTGGCTGGGCCATCTGTCTTTCCCGGGTCATTAGTCGGCTTATGTGCGGCGCCGCTTTTAGATTTTGGCCTATCATCTGGCCATCTATCCAACCAGGCAGCCTCTTTGTTTTTTGACTGTGTGGGCTCTATGGCCTCCTCGTCAAATTCTGGCAGCAGCTTGCGCTTCGGGTAGCTCTTTGATTGATGGACATTGCCGTATTTGTCTGCGGTTTTGAGCACTTTGCTCCACCTCATTCTGAGTGTATCTTCCGCTGTTTTGAGCTTCCGTTTTTCCTTCTTCAAACTTCTTGCGGTGGCGACGAGTCTTTTCCGAAGGTTTTTATTCTCCGGCGGTGTGTCCGGTGTGAGGTCATCTGGACTGTTGTTTTCGCTGGGCCTGGACTGATTATCTGACTCGTCCTGTTCGGACAGTTGCTTGTCTGCGTGTTCGTCGTCCACTGGTTTGCCCTGCTGTATTGCTGGGTCATTAGGAGCGCTGTTGTTGTCGAGGCGGGACTTAGGGCGGCGTCTGCGTCGCTGTTTTGGTTGTTTGTCAGCGGGATTATCTTCTGCCGCGCCCCGTTGGCCCTCATTGTCGCTCCCTTTTGGGGAATCCACCATGTATACGTCGTATGACGAGGTGGTCTTCCAGTGCCCTGTAGGCGCTGGTTCTTGTTCATCTCCGGCATCGTCGTCCATACCGTCGATGTCTTCGGAGTCATAGTTTAGCATGTCGGTTAGATCGTCGACAGTGGCTACAAAGTGGGTGGTGGGTGGGCTTTGAATTTCTTCGTCGTCCGAATCCCAACCGTCCTGGCCGTAGTCCGGCCAGGTCTCTCCGGATAGCGAGAGGTGTTTTAACGAATTTAGGATGTCGCCAAAGGGCGAGTGTTGGAAGATGTCCGCGGCGGTGAATTCCATAACCGGCGCCCAATCAGATTCGATTGGCAGGGGCGTGGGAGGTCCGGAGTCCGGCAGGGAGTTCGGCACCTCGGAGTCACGAGCTTCGCAAGGGACAAGGCTAGTGTTCGGCCCCATTGCCGTGGAAGTTGCAGCCCCTGAGGCGGTGTCCAACCACCGGTCCTCGATCTGGGCGATCGGCTCCGGACTAAGGGTCGGAGCGGATTCTTGTGCGGCCACCAAGGAACTGTTCGGCGGCAGAGCTAGGTCATGCCCATCGTGACAGTGCGGCACGCTTGGCTGTGGCTCGAGCCCGTCGAGGATCAAGTCCCCGCGGATGTCGGCCGTGAAGTTTAGGCTTCCGAACCTGACCCGACGGCCAGGGGCGTAGCTTTCGATCTGCTCCAGATGGCCAAGTGAATTAGCCCGCAGAGCGAAGCCGCCGAATACGAAGATCTGTCCGGGGAGAAAAGTCTCACCCTGGACAGCGTTGTTGATTGAAGAAGCCATCGAACCTATCGGTGACGACACAGAGGAACTCTCAATGAAAGCACCAATGTCGGTGTCAAAACCGGCGGATCTCGGGTAGGGGGTCCCGAACTGTGCGTCTTGGCGGATGGTAACAGGAGACAAGGGACATGATGTTTTACCTAGGTTCGGGCCCTCTTGATGGAGGTAAAACCCTACGTCCTGCTTGATTAATATTGATGATATGGGTAGTACAAGAGTGGATCTACCATGAGATCAAGGAGGCTAAACCCTAGAAGCTAGCCTATGGTATGATTGTTGTAATGTATGTTGTGTCCTACGGACTAAAGCCCTTCGGTTTATATAGGCACCGGAGAGGGCTAGGGTTACACAGAGTCGGTTACAATGGTAGGAGATCTACATATCCGTATTGCCAAGCTTGCCTTCCACGCCAAGGAAAGTCCCATCCGGACACGGGACGGAGTCTTCAATCTTGTATCTTCATAGTCTTGGAGTCCGGCGGACGATGATAGTCCGGCTGTCCGGACACCCCCTAGTCCAGGACTCCCTCAACAGGCATGTACAAAAGCCTCAAAGGGCATCAGACTCTTTGTGATGTGCTTAAAAAGCAGATCCTCAACAGAAACCCTAGGAAAGAGGGTATTACCTTTGAGAGGAAACTCAATGCTGATGGAACATATTGGAAGCCTGAGCAGTACCCCAAAACCTCATGGGTTGCTGCAAAGGGACCTCCAGTTGATCCATCTAACTTATCTGGCTTTACATGTGAATCTCCTCATTCTTCTGATGAGTCATTTGACTCCAACTATAAACTGTTCAAAAATCAGAATGGTGAAGTATTTGCTAGATATGTTGGCACTAACTGCAGGAACGGTTCCCCTATGAAGAAAATCTGGGTTCCCAAAAGTTATGTTGAAAGTCTTCAGGTGAATGTCCTCATGACACCACCTGTGAAGAACAGGAACCCCAGATCAAATTCTTCATATGGACCAAACTCTTCATATGGATCCAAGTCCTCATACGGACCAAATTCCTCACATGGATCAAATTCCTCAAAAGGATCAAAGTCCTCATATGATTATCATTGTGCTAACAACTCTGTCTTGCAGGGTAGAGCTAAGGACTATGAATATGTGCATTATTCTTCAAACCATTATGTTCATAAGTCCTCGAAGAATTTCTCTGCTTATTCATATGCTTACCCTAACCCCTCTTATGTGAAACGAAATGGTTTGGCATCTTTGCCACCATTCTCACATGGTGCTCGCAGAATGATGAACTCTTTGCCACCCCTTTAGATTTGGGTGGTGAAGAAAAAGAACTAATCTCTACTGTAGGGTCAGGTCTCCAGACGTGCTTTAACGTCTGAAGAATTTGCTGGGGACCTGACAAAATGCCTGAAAGGACGCAGGCGAATCATGATGAAATGAACTCTCATTTCACACGTCCTCATACTGCTATATCTGTTTACTGCTTGATGAAATTCATCTGATGAACTTGATATCATATTCTTCACTGATGAAGCATATGAGATTGTAAGCTACACTAATTCATCTGCAGGATGATCAACCCAAAACTACTGAATGGGTCCTCGATAGTGGATGTACGAATCACATGACTGGTGACAAGAATCTATTGATGGATGCTCCCTTATCACCATCACCTCTTAAGCATATCATCTTTGCTGACAAAGGCAAAAGTCAGGTATTGGGTCTTGGTAAGGTTGCGATCTCTAAGGATAAACACATGGACAAAGTCATGCTTGTTGAGTCCTTAGGATACAATCTAATGTCAGTCTCAATGCTTTGTGATCTTGATATGGTTGTTGTATTTGGAAAGTATCGCTGTGTTGTGATTATGGAAGCTGACAATTCCAAAGTCTTCGAAGGCTTTAGGAGAGGAGATTTGTATATTGTTGATTTCTCTACAGGACCACAACCAGCCGTGTGTCTACTTGCAAAAGCTTCAGAAGGCTGGCTATGGCATCGACGACTTGGTCACGCAGGCATGAGGAATTTGGACACGCTTGCAAAGAAGAAGCATGTCATTGGCATTGAGAATGTCAAATTCCTCAAGGATCACTTATGCGGAGCCTGTGAAGCTGGAAAAATGACCAAGGCCAAGCATCCAGCGAAGACTATCATGACCACTACCCGTCCATTCGAATTGCTTCACATGGACCTCTTCGGACCTAATCATTACTCAGCAGTCACTAATGATGCATCTCTATATGGTTTTGTCATTGTTGATGATTACTCTCGATATACATGGGTACACATTGTTACTTACAAACATGAAGTGTAGGAAGTCTTCAAACGATTTTCCTCGAGGGCTTCAACCAACTTTGGTGTGAAGATCAAGCACATCATAAGTGACAATGGAACTGAGTTCAAGAATTCTGGTCTTGATGCCTATCTTGATGAACTTGGTATTACTCATGAGTTATCTGCTCCCTATACTCCTCAGCAAAATGGCATCGTGGAGCGCAAGAACAGAACTCTTGTTGAGATGGCTCGCACTATGCTTGATGAATACAAAACGCCTCAGCGTTTTTGGATTGATGCAATTGATACTGCGTGCCACATCATCAACAGAGTATATCTTCACAAATTCTTCAAGAAGACTGCCTATGAACTCCTCACTGACAAGAAACCTAATGTGAGTTATTTCAAAGTCTTCGGTGCTAAATGTTGGATCAGAGATCCTCACCACAACTCTAAATTTGCACCGAAAGCACGTGAAGGTTTTATGCTTGGTTACGGAAAGGACTCGCACACCTACAGAGTCTTCTACATTGTTCTTCACAAGATTGCTGACACTGTAGATGTGCGGTTCGATGAAACTAATGGCTCGCAAGAGAGCACCTCCCTTCTGTGTTAGATGAACCAGCACCTGAGGATTCTATCAAGTTCAAGGCAACTGAGGATGTCATTTCTACTGAAGAATCTGCTGAAGAATTCATTCCTGTTCATGAAGAACGTCGAGCTGATGCACCTAAAGAACATGATGAGGAAAATGGTGCTGAAGAAAATGCTGATCAAATTCCTCAGCGACAACCAGCTCATCCTCGTGTTGCAAAAGAAGTACAAGTGGAGAAGATCATCGATGACATTAGCGCACCAGGTCCTCTCACACGCTCAAAAGCTTCACATTTATCTAACTTTTGTGGGCACTATGCTTTTGTCTCTATCACAGAGCCCACTAAGGTAGATGAAGCATTTCTGGAGCCGGAGTGGATTCAGGCTATGCAAGAAGAATTACATCAGTTCGAGCTTAACAATGTCTGGGAACTGGTCAATCGCCCAGATCCTCGCAAGCATAATATCATTGGCACAAAGTGGATCTACCGCAACAAGCAAGATGAAAATGGCCTTGTGGTGAGGAATAAGGCACGACTTGTAGCTCAAGGCTACACACAGGTTGAAGGAATTGATTTTGATGAAACTTTTGCACCTGTTGCTAGACTTGAGGCTATTCGCATATTACTTGCTTACGCTAACCATCATGATATCATCTTATATCAAATGGATGTGAAAAGTGCATTCCTCAATGGTAAGCTTGAGGACGAAGTATATGTTGCTCAATCCCCAGGTTTTGAAGATCCAAAGAATCCTGACAAAGTCTTCAGACTCAATAAGGCCCTGTATGGCCTCAAGCAAGCCCCTCGGGCGTGGTATGATACATTGAAGGAATTCTTCGTGAAGAATGGCTTCACACCCGGTTCACTCGACCCTACTCTCTTTACTAAATCTTATAATGGTGAATTGTTTGTGTGCCAAATATATGTTGATGATATTATCTTTGGCTGTACTGACCAACGTTATAGTGATAAATTTGCCTATATGATGAGTGAAGAATATCAAATGTCTATGATGGGAGAATTGAAATTCTTCTTAGGTCTTCAAATTCGTCAGCGCAATAGCATATTCATATCTCAGGAGAAATACCTCAAAGATGTACTGAGGAAATTCGGCATGCAAGATTGCTAAGGCGTCAAAATTCCTATGCCCACAAATGGCCATCTATGCACTGATGAAAATGGTATTGACTTTGATCACAAGGTATACCGCTCCATGATTGGTTCTTTATTGTACTTGTGTGCATCTAGGCTAGATATAATGCTTAGTGTTTGCATGTGTGCCCGATTTCAAGCTGCACCGAAGGAATCACACCATAAGGCTGTGAAGCATATTCTTCGATATCTAGCTCACACACCAACACTAGGATTATGGTACCCCAAGGGCTCTGCTTTTGATCTCATTGGATATTCTGACTCTGACTATGCTGGTGATCGTGTGGACCGCAAGTCAACATCTGGTACTTGTCATTTCCTCGGACGATCTTTGGTCTGTTGGTCCTCGAAGAAACAGAACTGCGTATCACTGTCTACTGCTGAAGTTGAATACATTGCTGCTGGCTCTTGCTGTGCTCAACTGCTTTGGATGAAGCAAACCCTCAAGGACTATGGCATCAACGTGAAGAATGTGCCTCTCCTCTGCGACAATGAGAGTGCCATCAAGATTGCTCACAACCCAGTTCAGCACTCGAAGACAAAGCACATACAGATTCGTCATCATTTTCTTCGTGATCATGTGTTGAAGGGCGACATCTCCATCGAGCACGTGAAGACTGAAGAATAGCTAGATGATATCTTCACTAAGCCCTTGGATGAGAAGAGATTTAGCAAGTTGCGGTGTGAGCTAAATATCTTAGAATCTTCGAATGTTCTTTGAAAAGGACACACATCCTAACACTTATGCAAAATTGATGACTTAGATGTGCAACACATGAAGAAACGTTTTTCTTCAATCAATGAAGAATAATACTCTAAGTGTGAAGAAATTAATGAAGAATTTGATTCTCAGAACCCTACAACAATTGTATGCGGTGTCTGAAATCATCGTTCTTATATGGTGGGTCACGCTACCACAAAAAGTTGAAAATCTTCAATTTGAGTTTTTCCTCATTTTTGAAATTCTTCAGTTTTTCAAATTCTTTAACTTTGCAAAATCTTCACTATTCCCGTCGTTTTTCTTCGGCTATATATATATGAGTTTATGTCCTCTACAGCATTCACTTATAGCTATTTCTTCAAGTTGCGTTTTTCTGCTAACTGAATGTGATCGGACCCTTCCCCTCTATGCTATACTCAACCCAATCTATTCACAAATTCTTCATGTGCGTTCTATTTTGAAACTCGTTCAAAATCTTCACTGTGTCCTTGTCAGCTGAAGAAATTGCGAACGAAACTTTAAAACAAATCTTATCCAGATTTTCGGTTTTGCCGCTCAAACCGTTCCGCATCCCACGATGCATTATTATATTCACCCACGATCTTACACGATCTCATCTGCACAGTACGTGGGTGACACATGTCGCGTGAAGGAGAAAGGGCAGGGGCATGTTCGTCCCAAAATCTTCGGGCAAACAGTTTTCACCGTGGCTATAAATACCCCTCTCCCCTTCCTCACTTCATTTACTCCGCTCGACCGCGCTCTCTCTCGCTCGAGCTCCTCAAACCCTAGCGCCGCCGCTACTCCATCGTCGCCGGTGAGGAAGAGCTTCGCTACCTCGACCTCGTCGCCGTCGTACTCGCGCCGGTTGCGGAAATCTTCACTCCGCCGCCGCCGTAGCTGTCTCCCTCTACCAAGTTAGGGCGTGGGAGATCTAACTTGACGAACTTCACCTCTGTTCATCTCAGTTCGTCGTGTTCTTCAGTTCGGGTAATTAAAAGTTACTTTTATTACTCACTTTGATTCTCAAGCTTTCCTGAAAATCTTCAAAGGTGTTTTATTCTTCAAATCTTCACACATCTGAACACCTCTCACACTATATGCTCTTGATCCATTTCTCTAAGCACTCATTTTCTTCAAGATTCCTCAATTGGGTGGATTTTCGATCTGTATAACTCCGGAACCTAAGACAAAGAACGCTTAGTGAAATTCCTCAAGGCTCAACTGGTCAAATTCCTCAAAACTTGTCTTTTCGAAAAACCTTCTGAGAACGCATATGACCTCTCCAAATTCCTCGCACCTACACTCTGTTCACAGGTACTCATGTCCGCTGCTGAATCACTAGGTTCTCATCAACTTAACTCATTTGCAGCGTTCCTCGAAGAAAAACTGCATACTTCTTCAGAGTGTTCAATTGTTCAAATTCCTCATCTGAAGAATATGGCTGAAGGAAAGAGACCGCAGAAAGGAGGAAAGAAACCTGAGGTCATGACTGCTTTTGAGATCCCTGATGACATATACAAGGACTATTGCACACCTGATGAAGCCAAATTTGGAAAAGAGAACAAAAATCAGCGCAAGGTGCGCATTCAGAGGATTGAACGGAGATGGGCAAGAGAATGGAGGGAATATCGATATGTTACTCCAAAGTACATGAAGAAATTCGCTTTAAATCCTCCATGCCCAAGAGCTCCATTGGCACCTGGCCAAGTAGCTGATCCCACCAGCATCAAGCGTGGTGAGGACTTCCCTGAAGAATGGGCTAGGCACCAAGCAAAATTGGCAAGACAAGCCAAGGAGGCAGTGAGGAAATTCAATGAGGATTCTGCTGCTGCTACTACTACTGAGGCCTCGGTCAAGTCGAAGAAATCAATGCCAAAGAAGCCTGCTCGCAAGCCGAGTGCTTCACCAACAGCGCCCTCACGGCCAAGTTCCTCAGCTATGCCCTCACGGCAAATTCCTTAGACCGCTACTGCTCCACCAAAGTCCTCAACTCCTGTGCATCTGGCAACATGTCAAAGGACTACGGCTTTTTCAATTGCTTCTGGTGTCTCAGCAAGTTCCTCTGCTGCACCAATGTCCTCATCAGGCCCCACACTATTGAAGATTAAAGCAACAGCTGGACGCGGTCCTCGGCCAAGTCCAAGGAAGAAACAGGTCGCATTCCAAGAGCCCTCTGATGATGAAGCTTCTGATGAAGAACTTGCAGAAATCATCAGAGACATACAAGTGAAGGCCGCTAGAGCCAAAGGCACATCGGTGCCACTGCTTTTGGATCCGAGGAAAATCATCGACTACATTGACCTCTGGCACAAGTATCCAAACACCCCTATGCTTGATTTTCAACTGACTCCTGGTCAAAGTCACATGCTGACCCATTTCATCACTCAAGAGAAATGGAAGTTTGAAAAGGCCAGAGAGATCAAGAAGGCTCAATACAGGAAGGAGAAGCTCCTGAAGAAAAATGTTGTCAGAATGACACGTGAGGAACTTCTCCAGGCTTAGTCTGAAATCCAAGCCCTCAGCAAAGACTTCGATGGATACTATGCTGATTGGCAAGGAGCCAAAGTGAGATTCGTCAACCTGACGAAGAAAATGACAACTGTTGCAGCCCCATCGCAACAAGAAAATCCTCAGGCTGCAGACTCTGCTCAGCCTGCTGAAGAACATGCCAGCACCGCTGATGACTTTCAGCCTGCTGATGAAAATGTAAGTTCCAGGGCTGATGACTCCATCCCAGCCGCTGAAGAAATTGCCAGGGCATCCACTAGTGGTGCGCCTGAAGAAACTGAAGAGATCAGGGCAACTGCATCAGTTGCGCCTGAAGAAAATCAACCAGATTCCTCAGCTCCTTCTACGCCTACACCAACTCCAATTCTTCCTTCTGCCTATGAAGTGAAGAAGACCAAGGCTGCAAAGCGAGCTGCAGTGAAGAAAAGGAAGGCATCAGCTACGTCAAATTCTTCGGCTGCGAAGAAAATGAAGCCAATGACCAGCTCACTTGAACATCCAATTGATGATGTTCCGATTTCCTCCATGTCATCAAAGGAAATTGTTCCTTTTGGAGAAGACTACAAGATCCCAAGCGGATCTGATGAAGAAAATCATTCTGCTGCTTCGTCAGAGCAGATTGATGAAGAAATTGAAGTGGATACAATCCCTTCAGCGACAGTCATTTCCTCACCTATGCCTCAGTTCACAGCTGAAGAGGCTGGTGTTGAGGAAATAGAAGATGAAGATGTGGGTATTGGATGCACCACACCTATGATGAATGATAACTTCTGGGAAAGTCAGCATCCCAATACTCCACTCTTCACTCCCATTCAACAGATTCCTCAGTCTCCGGCAACAACAGTTTAAATGGGCTCTGAAGAAACTCATCCCACTTCCTCTGTTCATGAAGAAATTCTAGCCACTAGTGCTGAAGAACCTGCTGCTGCTGATCCACAGATTGCACAAGAAGAGGAACCAGAAATTCCTCAGCCTGAAGCACCTGAGCTTGCGATTCCTGAGGTGGTACTGCAAATCACTGACACCCCTCTGCCAAAGCCGAAGAATCCGTTCTCAAGCAAACAGAAGTTCAAGGCTGAAGACTTCTTTTCCAAGCATGTGTTCTTCACTGACTACAACCCCTATGACTCTGCTCGTATAAGGAAGAGGCGTTTGTGGACTGCTAGTCAAGCCAACTTCTATTCCACAGTGTTGTTTGACAAGGACAAAATCTTCGATCATGAACATATTCCTCACGTGGACATGGAATCTCTGCCATGCTTCGAGCCAGTCCTCAGTGTTCTTCATGGTGTAGGATTACTGAATTTCTGCACTGACATTTGCGATTGGAATGAAGAACTCATTCTTCAGTTCTACGCCACACTGCATATCACTGGAGACGCTGAAGATGTCAATTCATGGGTGTTGGATTGGATGACCGAAAACACTCACTACAAGGCACCGGCAACTGAATTGCTTCGTGTCCTTCCTCTCGATCCTCCCCATGACAGTGCACGTTGCATCTACAATGACCATGAACTAACAAATCACTATATGCAAGTGCTCAAGAAGCCTTTGAAGCCTGGGCAGGCCCCACAAACCAAATTCCTCGTCAAGGAATTGCTTTATGTGCCTCAGACTGTCTATCGCATCCTGACGAAGACAATGAGTCCTATCAAAGGCCATGACTCAAATGATGAAGATGTCGTCGACATCATGAAGAACATGCTTTTCAACATCATTCATGGCGTTCCTGTTAACTTCCATGATTTCTTCATGAGGACTCTGGCAAATGTTGCTATGTCACCTTTCGAGCTGAAGCCCTATGCGCCTTGGATTATGCGATTCATAAGGGCAAGATCTTCACTGAATTACAAAGCCGACACTCTGAACCATGGTAGCTACTTGCCTCCCATTGAAGTCCTCAAACGGCCAGTTTCATCATCTGATGATAAAGGCAAGGCAGCTGCTGTGATCGATGAAGGCATTCGTCCATTGGATGGTCAATTTCGTCTGGCTACATCTTACTCTACCAATGACGACTCTGCTACTCATGACACTGCCGCAAATACCTCAGCTAAGCAAAATCCTCAAGCCACAGCACCCAGGGAGATGACTGACCGTGAGTTACTCCTCAGTCTTCATCAGAAGGTTGATCACAATCACAAATGGGTGAAGCGTCAGTTTGCTGCCGTTCTTCACAACATGACCTCAACCGATAATGCTGTGAAGAAAAATTATTATCACCTTCATGAAACCCTCAACCGCACCTGGTTTGTCCTCACACATGTCTATAGCGCGGAAGAACTGAAGACTATGGGTCTCCAGGAAGCATTTGACTGGTCTGCACCTCCTCCGAAGAAATTCAAGAGGGTCAAAGTTCCTGATCTGGTGGCCAGCTCTTATTCTTCATCGCGTGACACTGATGAGTATGAAGATTTGGATGACACTACGGCAGGCCCTTCTACAACAAACAACCCCGACAATGCTGGCGCTCCTCCATCAACTTGAAATTCTTTAGGGGCGTTAGTCCTCAGTTTTAATCCTTTTGGTCATTTGATGACAAAGGGGGAGAAATGTGAGTTAGTCTTCAAGCGGGTTTATATTACGGGCATTTTTTTTAAGTTACAACTCTCGTTCTTCCGAAACTTTTATTGGATCGAGTTGTAATCTTAAACCCGATGGTGCTCTGATACTTTTGGATGGTGCTTTTGTTGCACTATGCTCTGATAATTTTGATGCTTTCGGCATGCTTATTCCTCGCTAATATTATTGCACGCATGCTGAATTTCCTCAGGCACCATATTTCATCATGCATTTCAAATTCTTCATATTATATATCAAATGCGTGTATGAATTACAAGATATAGGGGGAGATCTCCATGATTCAACTCTTAAAATGTGCATTGCCTCAAAAGCAAATTCCTCACTATGCACATCTTCAGGGGGAGTTCTTCTATATCTTGCAATCAAATTCCTCAATATCAGTAGTTACACTTCATATGTTTATCCCCGTTGAAAACTTAACCTATGTTGTCATCAATCACCAAAAAGGGGGAGATTGTAAGTGCATCTAGTGCCCCTTAGTGATTTTGGTGTATTGAAGACTTATAGGTTAAGGGACTGATGCGTTTGTGAGTGTACACTGGTCTATATGTCTATGAGGAGTTTGATATTTACAGAGAAAGTCGACCCCTAAAAATGAAGTTCTTCGACTGAAGACTTTGATATTCTAAAGACTTTCTGAAGACTTTGAAAGTGAAGAAATTGGTGTGACCTTGAAGACTTGGTATTCATTTGAGGAACATGAAGCGTGAAGACTCTTGTTTTCGCAGTTTCATTTCCCCTTTCTTGAGTCATAGGAAACACCATACTGTTAAAGGGGGTCGAGGAAATACTAAGGAAAAATTTCCATGTGATGCTCAACTCAAAATCCTACACCTACCAATCCCTTCGAGTGAAGCCATTGGAAATCTCATACAGTTCTGTCATTTTCTTCAGTGACAGAGACGCAGTTCTTCTGGTCACTGAGGACTTTACTCTGACAAAGGAGTTAGGAATTCGCCAGTGCAAATTGCCTACACAGTGAGGAACATGATAGCCCTGAGGAATTTGAGAGTCAAATTTCCGACCGTTGCTGTGTTGCGCGCCGGCTGTCCCAAAATATCTTATCCACCTAACGGTCATATCATTGAAGGGCATTTATGTCTTATCATGTCGGGCTGCTTCCTAGGCTATAAATAGCCGCCCCCTACAACCACTAGCTGGTTGGCTGCTCCGAGAGAACTTGACACTTGTCATTTGAGAGCAACCCATCCTCCGAGGACTTTGAGCGAAAATCATCAAGTGAGGAAAATCCCAAAACCAGACCCCCACAAACCCAAAGTGATTGAGCATCACTAAAGAAATTGATCCTGCATGGATCCGACGCTTGTTACCTTTGAAGACTGTGCTTCTTCCAGACGGTTAGGCGTCAAGGTCTAGAGCATCCAAGAGGAATTGTGGATCGCCGAGTGACCAAGTCTGTGAAGGTTTGGAAGTCACCTGAAGACTTACCACTAGTGATTGGACGAGGCCTGCGTGGTCTTAGTTCAAGGAGAATACGGTGAGGACTGGGTGTCCTGAGTTGCGGCTCAGTGACTGGTGTCCGGGACTGCGTGTCCTCGAGTTTAAATACTCAGCCGCTCCAACCAGACGTACAACTGAGACAGCAGTTGGAACTGGTTTACCAAATCATTGTCTTCACCAACTTACTGGTTCTATTTCCTCAACCCTTTCATTTCCTCATTATTGTGTTGAATGTTTGTTCATATCTGTGCTTGAAGACATTGACTGAAGACTTTCACAATTTCCTCAGTTCAATTTCTTCAGTCTGTTTGTCTTCATCTTGTGTTATCCTGTGATTACGCTTTCTGTACTCTGTGCTAGTCTTCATTCCATCATGATGACCATGCTTGTATTCTGTTATGTTTACTTCTGAGTACTTATTCCGCTGCAAGTAGTTCTTCGCTAAGTAATTTCCTCACCGGCAAATTCCTCAGTGAAGAATTCATAAAAATCGCCTATTCACCCCCCCTCTAGTCGATATAACGCACTTTCAACAAATTCATCAAAAAGACCTCATATGAACTCCTCACTGACAAGAAACCCAATGTAAGTTACTTCAAAGTCTTCGGTGCTAAATGCTGGATTAGAGATCCTCACCATTACTCTCAATTTGCACCGAAAGCACATGAGGGTTTTATGCTGACTCGCACACCTACAGAATCTTCAACATCAATCATCACAAGATTATTGAAACTGTAGATGTGCGGTTCAATGAAACTAATGGCTCGCAAAGAGAGCACCTACCTAGTGTGTTAGATGAAATGTCACCTGAGGAATCCATCAAGTTCAAAGCTACTGAGGATATCATCCCTATAGAAGAATCTGCTGAAGAAGTCATTCCGGGTCGTGAAGAAAATCACACTGGTGCTACTGAAGAAACTGGTCCTGAAGAAATTGTTGGGCCTCAGCAAAGTCGTCAACCCGCACATCCTCGCATAGCGAACGAAGTGCAGATCGAGAAGATCATCGATGACATCCGAGCACCAGGTCCTCTCACGCGCTCAAAAGCTTCACGTTCATCTAACTTTTGTGGGCATTTTTCTTTTATCTCTTCATAGAGCCCACTAAAGTTGATGAAGCATTCATGGAATCCGAGTGGATTCAAGCCATGCAAGATGACTTGCATCAATTCGAGATCAACAATGTGTGGGAGCTTGTCAAGCGACCAGACCCACGCAAGCACAACATCATCGGTACCAAATGGATCTACCACAACAAACAAGATGAAAATGGCCTTGTGGTGAGGAATAAGGCTCGTCTTGTAGCTCAAGGCTACACACAGGTTGAAGGAATTGATTTTGATGAAACTTTTGCACCTGTTGCTAGACTTGAGGCTATTCGCATATTGCTTGCTTATGCTAACCATCATAATATCATCTTACATCGAATGGATGTGAAAAGTGCATTCCTCAATGGTAAGCTTGAGGAAGAAGTATATGTTGCTCAACCACCAGGTTTTGAGGATCCAAAATTTCCAGATCACGTCTACAGACTCAACAAGGCCCTCTATGACCTCAAGCAAGCACCTCCGACGTGGTATGACACACTGAAGGAATTACTCATGAAGAAAGGCTTCAAACCCAGTTCACTTGACCCAACTCTTTTCACCAAAGCATATGATGATGAATTATTCGTGTGCCAAATATATGTTGATGATATTATCTTTGGCTGTACTAACCAACGTTACAGTGATGAATTTGCCTATATGATGAGTGAAGAATATCAAATGTCTATGATGGGAGAATTGAAATTCTTCTTAGGTCTTCAAATTCGTCAACAATACAATGGCATATTCATATCTCAGGAGAAATACCTCAAGGATGTGTTGAGGAAATTCGGCATGCAAGATTGCAAAGGCGTCAAAATCCCTATGCCCACAAATGGCTATCTATGCACTGATGAAAATGGTAAAGACTCCGATCAAAAGGTATACCGCTCCATGATTGGCTCTTTATTGTACCAATGTGCATCTAGGCCAGATATTATGCTTAGTGTTTGCATGTGTGCCCGTTTTCAAGCTACACTAAAGGAATCACACCATAAGGCTGTGAAGCATATTCTTCGATATCTGGCTCACACACCAACACTTGGATTAAGGTATCCCAAGGGCTCTTCCTTTGATCTCATTGGATATTCAGAATCTGACTATGCTGGTGATCGGGTGGACCACAAGTCAACATCAGGCACATGTCATTTCCTCGGACGATCCTTGGTATGTTGGTCCTCGAAGAAACAAAACTGTGTATCACTCTCTACTGCTGAAGCTGAGTACATTGCTGCTGGATCTTGCTGAGCTCAATTGCTATGGATGAAGAAAACCTTCAAGGACTATGGCATCAATGTGAAGAATGTTCCACTCTACTACGACAAGAGAGTGCTATCAAGATTGCTCACAACCCAATTCAGCACTCGAAGACAAAGCACATTCAGATTTGTCATCATTTTCTTTGTGACCATGTGTTGAAGGGCGACATCTCCATCGACCACGCAAATGTTGAAGACTAGCTGGCCGATATCTTCACAAAGCCCTTGGATGAGAAGAGATTTAGCAAGTTGCGGTGTGAGCTAAATATCCTAGAATCTTCGAATGTTCTTTGAAAAGGACACACATCCTAACAATTATGCTGACTTGATGACTTAGATGTGCAACACACGAAGTAACGTTTTTCTTCAATCAATGAAGACTAACCCTTTAAGTGTGAAGAAATTAATGAAGAAATTGATTCTCATAACCCTATGACAATTGTACACAGTGTCTGAAATCATCATTCTTATACGGTGGGTTACGCCACCAACCAAAGTTGAAAAATCTTCAACTTGAGTTTTTCTTCGTTTTTGAAATTCCTTAATTTTTAAAATTCTTCAACTTTGCATTGTCTTCACTCTTTCCGTGTTGTTCTTCATTGACTATATATATACTTGAGTTTTTATGTCCTCTACAGCATTCACTTATTGTTAATTCATCAAGTTGACTTTTCTGCTAAGTGAATGTGATCGGACCCTTACCCCCTCTATGCTAAACTCAACCAAGTCTGTTCACAAATTCTTCATGTGCGTTCTATTAGAAACTCGTTCAAAATCTTCATTATGTCCTTGTCAGCTGAAGAAATTGTGAACAAAAACCTTAAAATATTCTTATCTGAATTTTCGGCTTTTGCCGCTCAAACCGTTACACATCCCATGATAAAACTTATCTTTTCACCCACGATCTTACACGATCTCCACCACACTGTACGTGAGTGACACATGTCACTAGGATGAGAAATGTCAGGGGCACATTCGTCCATTTTTCTTGGGCGAGCGGTTTTTCACTACAGCTATAAATACCCCTCACCCTCCTCAGACTGCATTTACCCTGCTCGATCTCACTCCCCTCGCTCGAGCTCTCAAGACCTAGCGCCGCCGCTACCTTCATCATCGCCGGTGAGGAAGAGCTTCACTGCCTCGACCTCATCGTCGTCGTACTCGCGCCGGCCACGGACATCTTCTCTCCGCCGCCGCTGTAGCCGTCTTCCTCCGCCAAGTTAGGGCGTGGAAGATCTAGACTGACGAACTTCTCAATCTACACTTCTTGTTCATCGTGTTCTTCGTCAAGGGTAATTAAAGTTACTTTTATTGCCTTTGTTACTACTGATGATTTTCATCAAATCTTCAAAAGGTGTTTATTCTTCAACTTCCACACTCTGAACACCTAGCACAATCTTCTGCTCTTGATCTGTTTCTCTAAGTGACGTTTTTCTTCATGATTCCTCAATTGTGTGAATCTCACAATCCGCACAACTCTGGAACCTAAGTCAAAGAACGCTTAGTGAAATTCTTCAAGACACAACTGGTCAATTTGCTCAAACTTGTTCCATGTTGCAAAAACTTATGAGAACGCATATGACCTCTCCAAATTCTTCGCACCTATAATCTGTTCACAGGTACACATGTCTGCTACTGAATCACTAGGTTCTCATCAACTTAACTCATTTGCAGCGTTCCTCGAAGAAAAGTTGCACACTTCCTCAGAGAACTCTATTGTTCAAATTCCTCAGCTGAAGAAAATGGCAGATGGTAAAAGACCTCAGAAAGGAGGAAAGAAACTGGAAGTCAACACAGCGTTTGAGATCCCTGATGACATTTACGCAGGGTACTGCATGCCTGATGAGGCAACTCACGGGAAAGAAACCAAGAATGAGTGCAAAGTGTGCATATAGAGGATTGAACGAAGATGGGCACGAGAATGGAGGGAGTACAAATATGTTACTCCTAAATATATGAAGAAATTCGCTCTTCACCCTCCATGCTCAAGACCTCCATTGGCACTTGGCCAAAGAGCTGATCCAACAAAACTTAAACGCGGTGAGGATTATGCTGATGAATGGGCCAGGCGGCAAGCTAAGTTGGCCAAGCAGGCCAAAGAAGCAATGAAGAAATTCAATGAAGATTCTGCTGCTGCCGCTGCTAAGGCCACCACGAGCAAGAAGGCTATGCCCAAAAAGCCTGCTCAAAAACCAACTTCCTCAGCAATGCCCTCACGGCCAAGTTCCTCAGCAATGCCCTCAAGGCCAAGCTCCTCTATGCCATCAAGGAAAATTCCTCAAACTGCCCCAGTTCCTCAAGCTGCACTAGTTCCTCGGGCTTCAAAACCCTCAGCTCCTCTGGCAAAGTCCTCAGCACCTGTCCATCTCGCCACTTGCCAAAGGACCACAGGCATCTCAATTGCCTCAGGAGCTTTAGAAAGTTCTTCAGTTCCTCATTTGTCTTCAAAGAGTCCAACTTTGCTGAAGACCAAGGCCATTGCAGGACGAGGCACTAGACCAAGTCCTCATAAGAAACAAGTTGCCTTTCGAGTGCCTTCTGATGATGATGAGGCTGATGATGATGAATTAGCTGATATCATCAAAGATAGACAGCAAAGGGCCGCTAGAGCCAAAGGAAGTGATGTGCCTCTTATATTGGATCCGAAGAAGATCCTGGATTTCATTGACCTCTGGCACAAAGATCCGAACACTCCATTGCCTGAGCTAGACCTCACTCTTGGACAAAGTCACATGTTGACGGCGTTCATTACTGAAGAAAAGTGGAAATATGATCAAGCCAGAGCTGCTAAGAAAGCCCAGTATAAGAAGCAACACTATCTGAAGGATAACATTCTGAGGTTATCGCCTGAGCAACTCATTGCTCTGCAATCTGAGATCAAGAAGCTCAGTGATGAATTTGATGCCTATAAGGCTGAATGGCTGGGAGCCAAGGTCAGATTCGTCAAAATGGCGAAGAAGTTCACTTCCAATGTTGCTGATCCATCGCACATTGAGATTCCCTCGGCTGAAGCATCTACCGAGCCGACTGAAGAACATGCCAGCACCGCTGACGAAAATCAGGCTGCTGATGAAACTGCTATCACCAGGGCTGAAGAAATACCAGCCGCTGAATAAACTGCCAGGGCAACCACTAGTGTTGCGCCTGAAGAACAAGTCAGGTCAGCTGAAGAATCTGAAGTTGTCCCTGAAGAAATTGCACAAGACGGGCCAACTACATCAGTTGCGCTTGAAGAAACTGATCCAATTTCCTCTACTCCGCCTGCACCAACACCAAGCCCAGTTCTTCCTTCTGCTCTAGAAGTGAAGAAAACAAAAGCTGTGGAGCGAGCTGCTCTGAAGAAAAGGAAAGCATCTGCTTCCTCAGAATCTTCAGCACCCAAGAAGGCAAAGATTTTGACAAGCTCAATTGAGAATCCTATCGATGTTGTTCCTCTCTCAAGCATGCCATCGAAGGAACTCGTTCCTTTTGGTGAATATTATGAGATTCTGATGAATCTGCTGAAGAAAATCCCTCTCTTGCTTCCACAGAGCAGATGGATGAAGAGATTGAAGTGGATGTTATCACTTCAACTACCCAGGTATCATCGCCAATGCCTCAGTTCACAGCTGAAGAGGCTAGCATTGAGGAAATGGAAGAGGATGAGGATGTGGACATTGGGAGCACCACACCTGTGATGAACGATGACTTTTGGGACAGTCAGCACCCCAACTCTCCTCTGTTCACACCACTTCAACAAATTCCTCAGTCCCCAGTCTCTACTGAAGTTCAGATGGGTTCTGATGAAATTCATACTGCCCCTTCCATTCATGAAGAGGATGACAAAGCTGCTGAAGAAATGGAGGCCCGGGCTGCTACCAAAGAAGAAGCTGATATTCCACAGCCTGCGGCTCCAGAGATTGAGATTCCTGAGGTTATGCCGCAACTGACTGACACTCCTCAGCCAAAGCCGAAGAATCCATTCTCCAAGACTCCAAAATTCAAGGCTGATGCCTTCTTCAATGAGCATGTGTTCTTCACTGACTATAATCCTTATGACTCTGCTCATCTAAGAAGGAAGCGTTTCGGGACTGCCAGCCAAGCAAACTTTTATTCGTCAGTGCTCTTCAACAAAGACAAAGTCTTCGACCATGAGCACATTCCTCATGTTGATATGGAATCACTGTCGTGCTTCGCACCAGTCCTTAGTGCTATTCATGATGCTGGATTGCTCAATTTCTGCACTGACATCTATGATTGGAATGAAGAACTCATTCTTCAGTTCTATGCAATGCTGCACATCACTGGAAATGCTGAAGATGTGAACTCTTGGGTGTTGGACTGGATGACAGAAAATACTCACTTTAAAGCACCGGCCACTGAATTGCTTCACGCCATGCCTGTCAGTCCTCCCCCAGAAGGTGCGCGTCTTATCTACAATGAAACTGAACTGTCTGATCACTTCATGCAAGTCCTGATGAAGCCATTGAAGTCTGGTCAAGCCTCAAGGACAAAGTTCCTTGTGAAAGAATTGCAATATGTTCCTAGGATTGTATACCGCATTCTGACCAAGACACTGAGTCCAATCAAAGGCCATGACTCGAATGATGAAGAAGTTATTGGCATCATGAAGAATCTGCTATTCAATACAATGCATGGTATTCCAGTGAACTACCAAGACTTCTTCATGAGGACTTTGGCAAATGTTGCAATGTCTCCCTCTGATTTGAAGCCTTACGCTCCCTGGATTATGAGATTCCTCAGATCAAGGTCTTCACTCAACTACAAAACTGACACACTCAACCATGGTAGTTACTTGCCCCTATTGAAGTCCTCAAACAGACATTTTCCTCAGCTGATGAAAAGGGCAAGGCCACTGCAATTATTGATGAGGGCAATCGTCCATTGGATGGACAGTTCCGCAAAGCTGCGTCATATTCCACCAATGATGACTCTGATACTCATGACTCTGCCGCCAATGCCTCAAAGCAAAGTCCTCAAGCCACAGCTCCAAGGGTGATGACTGATCGTGAGCTTCTCCTTAGTCTTCATTAGAAGGTGGATCGCAATCATAAATGGGTCAAGCGTCAGTTTGGTTCTATTCTTCACAACATGACTGCCACATACAATTCAGTGAAGAAGAACCACTACTACCTCAATGAAGTTTTTGATCGTACCTGGGTTGTTCTGACTCATCTCTACGGTGATGAAGTTTTTGTTAAGGGACTAATATGTTTGTGAGTGTACACAGGCTCTATAAGTCGATGAGGAGTTTTATATTTACAGTGAAAGTCGACCCCTAAAAATGAATGTCTTCGGCTGAAGACTTTGGTTCTTCTGAAGACTTTCAAAGTGAAGAAATTGGTGTGACCATGAAGACTTGGATATTCATGCAAGGATTACGAAGTGTGAAGAGTTTTGTTTTCATAGTTTCATTTTCTTATTCTTGAGTCATAGGAAACAACATACTATTAAAGGGGGTCGCGGTAATACTAAGGAAACTAATTTCCAAGTGATGCTTGTCGGTGTCAAAACCGGCGGATCTCGGGTAGGGGGTCCTGAACTATGCGTCTAGGCGGATGGTAACAGGAAATGAGGGACACGATGTTTTTACCCAGGTTCGGGCCCTCTCGATGGAGGTAAAACCCTACGTCCTGCTTGATTAATATTGATGATATGGGTAGTACAAGAGTGGATCTACCACGAGATCAAGGAGGCTAAACCCTAGAAGCTAGCCTATGGTATGATTGTTGTAATGTATGTTGCCCTACGGACTAAAGCCCTCCGGTTTATATAGACACCGGAGAGGGCTAGGGTTACACAGAGTCGGTTACAATGGTAGGAGATCTACATATCCGTATCGCCAAGCTTGCCTTCCACGCCAAGGAAAGTCCCATCCGGACACGGGACGGAGTCTTCAATCTTGTATCTTCGTAGTCTTGGAGTCCGGCGGACGATGATAGTCCGGCTGTCCGGACACCCCCTAGTCCAGGACTCCCTCAGTAGCCCCTGAACCAGGCTTCAATGACGATAAGTCCGGCGCGCATAATGTTCGGCATTGCAAGGCGGGTTCCTCCCTTGAATAATCCAGAGAAGATCATGAACACCAGGATAGTGTCCGGCTCTGCAAAATAAATTCCACATTCCACCGTAGAGAGAATAAAATGTACACCAGTCCAATCTGCTGACGTATTATGCGGCGTGACATCACACCGCTACCAAGCCTTTGTTTGAATCATCTTTTACTATACCACCTCAGCACGTTTAGCGAAGCGGTTTCCTTGGCACGTCTTGTCGAAGCAGAGATCGTGTTCCCCTTATTCCGGGATTCTCATCAATACGGATGTGGGTAACCCAACCGCGCCATTGATGGTGGCGCTAGGGAGATAAGCGAGTTTTATCAGGCCAGCGGGACGTGCAGTTTTCGTCCGCCTACATATAAGGGATAAGGATTTACCTTCTCACCTACGCCTTCTTCATCCTTTGCTTATCCACCTCCGCGTGCCCAAGCTCCAACGCCCAAGCTCGTGCATCTCGCCTCGACCTTCTCCGAATATGTCCGGAGCGGGAGGAAAATGGTTGGCCTCCACCATTAAGGAGGAGCACATCACCAGACTGCGCAGCGCCGGATATCTTTCCGGCGATATCGCGCATCGGCTGCCCAACGAGGGGCAGCTCATCCCTACCCCCGGGCCTCACGAGAGGGTCGTCTTCCTTCCCCACTTCCTCCGCGGACTGGGCTTTCCGCTCCATCCATTCGTCCGGGGGCTCATGTTCTATTACGGCCTGGATTTCCACGATCTGGCGCCGAACTTCATCCTCAACATCTCAATGTTTATCGTCGTGTGCGAGGCCTTCCTCTGCATCCGGCCCCACTTCGGCCTGTGGCTCAAGACCTTCAACGTCAAGCCGAAGGTTGTGCTGGGTACGCAAGCGGAATGCGGAGGCGCCATGTTGGGTAAATTACCCAACGTCCTTTGGCTCGAAGGGGCCTTTGTGGACTCCGTCAAGGGGTGGCAATCGGGGTGGTTCTACATCACCGAGCCGCGCAAGCCCACATGGGCGGCGGCCCCCGAGTTTAGATCTGGCGTCCCCACGCAGCTCACCTCCTGGAAAGAGAAGGGCTTGCTGTGGGGCGATTCGAAGGAGGTGACTGGACTCCGAACCTGCATCCAGAAGCTGGTGAGCAATAAGCTCAGGCTCGTCGATGTGGTCCAAGTCATGCTCATCCGCCGGATTCTCCCATGCCAAGAACGGGCATTCAATCTGTGGGAGTTCAATCCGGAACAGCACCAGGCACTGAGCGGGCTCTTCGATACAACATACGAAGGCGCCTGGAGGGTGCTGTTTCAGGGCGCCGAAGCCCCCGCATCCGCGACGGAAGATCGCGGATTCAGCTCGCAGTATCCAACTGACGAGGTAAGTGATTCAACCCCATTACGGGACACTTTGTAGTAATCGGATCAACTACAAGAGGGTTTCATTCTTTCCTTTCCTTTGACAGGAATGGATGGAGAAGGCCAGGCAGCTTATCAGCCCGGCTCCCATGCCAGAAGATCCAGTGGACGCCCGTTTAGCAGGGCTGCTGGTTCCGGCACCGCACGTGGTGCCGGAGAAGAAGGCCAAGAAGGTGGCCGCGGGGACACGAAAGAGTTCCCGCAATCAGGTGTCCGACGACGAGGCGGACTCCTCCCCCGAAGACGAGGAGGTTTCTCTCCCCGAAGAAGGAGAGAAGAAGAGGAAGGCTTCCCCAATAGGGGAGGCCGAAGGGTCCAAGAGGGGGAGAACTATCCCCCTGGACAGTTTCGCCAACACCAGCGTTGGCGAGGATGAGTGGCCTCCAAGGGCCAGGCGTCCGGCAAGATCGTAAGTATCCGGATCCTTTATATGCAACATCTTTTATGCCATGCAGTGTCCTTCTAACGCCGCATTCTGTCCGTAGTCCGGCTGATGATGATCTCCCCGCTTCATCAAGCGGGTCCTTGGCCTCGTCGGATGTGAATTCACTTCCGACTGCCTCTACCCCACGCGCCGACGAAGACGCCGAGGTGGGATCCCAGAGAGGGACCCATCAGGAGGAGGCTCCGGAGGCGCCGTCAGGCAGCCTCCCGGATTTTGCGCCGGACTCTACATCGGAACCCGCAGTGGTTCCAGAGTCCGGCAAGCGGTCCCTTCGGAAGAGGGGCAAGACCATGACACCGGCGGCCTCCGTCCAACCAGAGGCGCCGGATAACTTGTTGGAGGCGCTTAAAGGCGCTTCCATCGAGGAATAACACCGCACTATCATGGGTGCGGTGATTCAAAAGGTTCAGCTCGCCAAAAGCGGGCTGACCGAAGCCTGCAACAGCCTTCTAACAGGCTTTGAGGTAAGAAGTTAAAATTATGTAATGTAATACCGCATAGACAGTAGCCCCTGATGCTTAGTTCAGTGTTTCGGAAAGAAAAAGCCGGACTGAGGATCTAACAAGATATACGCAGGGTTGCTTAAAATATGTCAATATGGGTTTGCAGGCTGCGCTGCTGACCTCTGCCGCACTAACGGCGGAGGTCGATGTGCTGAAAAAGGATCTCGAGCGGTCCGAGCAAGAGCTCGGCCATGCCAAGAAGCAGCTCGAGGACAAAGAAGGTGAGTCACACCGCTTTGAATGGTTACCTTACAGAAAAGAATTTTGGTTGCATTAAAATTAACAAGGATAATATGTGTATTGCAGGGGCCGCTAACAAGGTGGCAGCCCTGAAGGATGCTGTGTCTGCGGCCGAATGCAGTGCGGCCACGGAACGGGCAGAGAGAGAAAAGCAGGAGGCGCGGGTGGCGGAAGTGCGGCAAGAGCTCCAGGCTCTCATGGAGAAACATGAGAGGTTGGAGCGTGACTCCAAGACTCAAGAGTCCGAGCTTGCTTCGGCTCTCGAAAGTGCCAAGTCCGCCAAGGCCGAAGCCCATAAGGCCCTTCAGGAGGTGGAAGATGTAAAGAAAATAGCGGCGAGTAAGGCATTTTTCATGCAAAGCAAGCATGTTAATGTAAAATACATGACACTTACCCGCATTCGGAGCTCTCCAGGGGCGTTTGCAGATCTGCCACATAGTGCGTCTGATGCCGCCGCATTTTATCGTGACGAGGAGGGGAGCTCGACGGAAAAAGTCTTCTGGTCTCAGTATGCTGAGGCCGGACACCCGGTGCCCCCAAGAGACCAGCTGAAGCAGCTGGTCGAACTCCACAAGGTAGCTGAAGAGGCCATGAAGGGCCTTATAGTCCAGCTGTGGCCTGGACAGGCCATGCCTGGGAGCTACTTTGGCCTCGTGCGGCGGCTGGTGGATGCATGCCCCTGGGTGTATGTCATCAAGCGCTCCGCCTGTATTGAAGGCGCTCGCCGGGCCCTCGCCCGCACAAAGGTGCAATGGGGCAAGTTGGATGCGGAGAAGCTTCTCACGGACCCACCGCCACCGGGCAAGGAGTATCGCAGGCCCGAGATGTATTATAAATCTGTCCTGAAGGGAGCCCGCAATATTGTGGATGAGTGCCCCAGAAATGTAATCTTTGAGTGAATCTGCTATGTATTATCCTGTGCGCTGAAACTTTGTTCATGTGCGCTTTGAGCAACACTTTTTTAATTTAAAATATTACCTTCTGTGCGGCCGTTTATAAAATCTGAGAGATGGCAAGTCGTTGGCTTCAGCCCCCAAGCCACGAGTGTTGGGGTGTTCGGGATAAACTTGAGCACTCTTGTTCCCATTGTTGGGTCCATCGAGGGAGGCGCTCAACACAACGAACAAGGCAACCGGACTTATAATGCTTGAACACTCTCACTTAGCCATAGAATTCTATAATTTTAAATTTCGGTGAAGCCCCTGGTATTCGGAAGACCGAATCCGGGGCGCTATCCACGCCTTCGTCGGACATTGTCCGAAACTTCGCTCGAAGCGGCGTGAGTCTTTAAGGACCCGAAAAAACCTCTCGAACAGCGACCGGTCTCTCGCCTTATCATGCCAGTCAGTTTTAGCTTTCTCCACTGAGGCGCTCGCCCGGCTCAACCGGGGCACAATCGCAGTGGTTCTCCCAGTGCCACCTTAGCCGACAGAACGGAACGTAAGGCACCAAAACGTGGGAGCCGGGCAAACCCAACTATTGACCCAAGACATGATTCGGAGCCGATTCATATAATGCTATAAGTTCGGGGTGCCGCACTTGTGAAAGTGTTCGGACTTATCACACCATAGAGTGGGAAACACAAGCCCCTGGCGTATTAAATTGTACCAAAATATACGGGCGCAAGATGTCATATAATGAGCATATATATGAAAGGTAATGCAATTGCAATAAAAAAGGTGCTGCATTATTAATGAAAGAAAGTCTGCTGGTAAAGCGGACTGATACAAATAGTGCGGTAAGCAGGGGATTTGGACTAAGTAAACATGTCCCCCTCCAGGGGTGAGCTGCGGACTTGGTGTATATAATCGAATTTAATGCTCGTAATTGAGGCCACCTGAGTGTTCGTCGCAGCCTTCTTTAGTCCCTGACTGTTGCATCATGAGTTCGGCAGATTTGCCACCGGACAGGGCTTCTGGTTAACAGAGTCCTGTGTACAGAAAAGAAGAAAAATAAAAGGTATATAAAAAAGGGGGGCACACTTGTGAGCCCCCGGTGTGGTCGAACCGCACTTTGGGTCCGTTGCGATTGTGCCCCCTCCCCTGTGCCCATGGTATCTCCAAAGCGTAATGATGTACGCGGAGTGCTATTATTGCGATCATGCGCGGGCTAGGGTTGGGGCCGCATTGCTACACATGCTCTGATCGCGCTAGGTGGTCTTGGTTGGTATTGCTTCGGGCGCGTTTTGCTGTATCCGGTTGTTTAATGGCCGGACTGTAGAATTGCCTTAAGAGGCTACTTTGCACTTCTGGCGCGAGAGCCGCTGTATGTTCCTCTGTTCTGAGGGAGTGTTCCGTATTCCCATTGACCGTGATGACTCCACGAGGGCCTGGCATCTTGAGCTTTAGGTATGCATAATGCGGCACCGCGTTGAATTTTGCAAATGCGGTTCGTCCGAGCAGAGCGTGATAGCCACTGCGAAACGGGACTATGTCGAAGATTAACTCTTCGCTCCGGAAATTATCCGGGGATCCGAAGACCACTTCCAGTGTGACTGAGCCTGTACGGTTGGCTTCCACTCCTGGTATGACACCTTTAAAGGTTGTCTTTGTAGGTTTAATCCTTGAGGGGTCTATGCCCATTTTGCGCACTGTATCCTGATAAAGCAGGTTCAGGCTACTGCCGCCGTCCATCAGGACTCTCGTGAGGTGAAATCCATCGACGATTGGGTCTAAAACCAATGCGGCGAATCCGCCATGGCGTATGCTGGTCGGATGGTCTCTTCGATCGAAAGTGATCGGACAAGAGGACCATGGATTGAACTTCGGGGCGACTGGCTCCATCGCATAGACGTCCCTTAGTGCGCGCTTCCTCTCCCTCTTGGGTATATGGGTCGCGTATATCATATTCACCGTCCGCACTTGTGGGGGAAAACCCTTCTGTCCTCTATTGTTTGGCGGTCGGGTCTCTTCCTCGTCGTCGCTGTTTAGCCTCTTGTCGTTGTTTTCGGCAATTAACTTGCCGGCCTGCTTGAACACCCAGCAATCTCTATTAGTGTGGTTAGCTGGCTTTTCAAAGGTGCCATGTATCTGGCATAAGCGGTCGAGTATTCGGTCCAGATTGGACGGACCCGGAGTGGTTCTTTTGAATGGCTTCTTCCGCTGACCGGGTTTAGAGCCTCGGAATCCGGCGTTGACTACCGTATCCTCCTTATCATCGCCGTTAATGCGGCGTTTGTTTTTGTTTCAACGTGACCTGCCGTTGTTGTCCTTAGTATCCGGACTGCCAGAATTTTTACGGAGATTGTTGCTGCGAGCTAGCCAGCTGTCCTCTCCCGCGCAAAAGCGGGTCATTAATGATGTGAGGGCTGCCATGGATTTTGGCTTTTCCTGCCCCAGGTGCCGGGCTAGCCATTCATCCCGGATGTTGTGTTTGAAGGCTGCAAGGGCCTCTGCATCCGGACAATCGACGATTTGATTTTTCTTCGTCAAGAACCGTGTCCAGAATTGTCTGGCCGATTCGTCTGGCTGCTGAATGATATGGCTTAGGTCATCGGCGTCTGGTGGTCGCACATACGTGCCTTGGAAGTTATCAAGGAATGCGGCCTCCAGGTCTTCCCAACACCCAATTGACTCTACGGGCAGGCTGTTAAGCCAATGCCTAGCTGGTCCTTTAAGCTTGAGTGGGAGGTACTTGATGGCGTGGAGATCGTCGCCGCGGGCCATATGGATGTGGAGAAGATAATCTTCTATCCAAACCGCGGGGTCTGTTGTGCCATCGTAGGATTCAATGTTTACCGGTTTAAACCCTTCAGGGATTTGATGATCCATTACTTTGTCAGTGAAGCATAGTGGGTGTGTGGCGCCTCTGTATTGAGCAATATCGCGACGCAGCTCGAGGGAGCGCTGTCTGCTGTGCTCGGCCCGGCCGGGGTTATTGTATCCGGCGCGACAGTATTCGTCGTGGGTCGTGGGGCGCCCACGTGATCCGTAGATGGATCTGGATTGCCTTGCTTTGTCCTCCAATATATCTCGCAAGTCCAGCGCGTTCCCTCTTGGCTTCGTACTTTTGGAGCGATGCCGGGGTACGGTCTTGGCTGGGGCCCTGGATGCCTCTCTGTCACGACCACGGGGTGGTCGGTCAGCCATATCGTGCGCTGGTGATGGAGGTATGTATGCTTCCTCCTCTAATCGGGGGAGCAGCTTGCGTCTTGGGTAACTTTTGGAGGGGCGTTCGAGTTTATACTCTTCGGCCGCGAGGACCTCGGTCCATCAATCGGCCAGCAGGTCCTGATCAGCTTGAAGCTGTTGCTGCTTTTTCTTTAGGCTGTTTGCTGTGGCGATAAGCCTGCGCTTGAAGCGCTCTTGTTCGACGGGATCCTCAGGTACGACGAATTCATCATCGTTGAGGCTTGCTTCGTCTTCGGAGGGAGGCATATAGTTATGATCCTCAACCTCTTCGTCTGCCGCCCTCTCGTGAGGGCTTGCTTCTGCATCCTCCTGCGCTGAGTCTTGCTGGAGGGGATTGTCTTCGGCACTCTCTAGAGTATTATTATCTCCTGTGCCGGAATCTCCATTCTTGCTGTGGCGAGATTTAGAGTGGCGCCGCTGACGCCGGCGTTTGGGCTGCTTCTTTAAAGAGTCTGCCTCCGCTGCTTCTTCGCCGTCCCCGTCTTTTGGGGTGTCCACCATGTATATGTCATATGACGAGGTGGTCTTCCAGTGCCCTGTAGGCGTTGGTTCCTGTTCGTCTCCGGCATCGTCGTCCATAGCGTCGATGTCGTCGGAGTCGTAGTCTAGCATGTCGGTTAGATCGTCAACAGTGGCTACAAAGTGGGTGGTGGGTGGGCTCTGAATTTCTTCATCGTCCGTACCCCAACCATCCTGGCCATAGTCCGGCCAGGACTCTCCTGATAACGAGAGATGCTTTAGTGAATTCAGGATATCGCCAAAAGGCGAGTATTGGAAGATGTCCGTGGCGGTGAATTCCATAACCGGCGCCCAATCCGAATCGATTGGTAGGGGCGCGGGAGGTTCGGAGTCCGGCAATGAGTCCGGCGCCTCGGAATCACGAGTTTCGCAGGGGACAGGATTAGTGTTCGGCTCCATCGCCGTGGATGTTGAAGCCCTCGGGGCGGCGTCTATCCACCGGTCCTCGATCTGGGCGATCGGCTCCGGACTAAAGGCCGAAGCGGATTCGTGTGCGGCTACCAAGGCACTGTTTGGTGGCAGAGCTAGATCATGCCCGTCGTCACAGTACGGCGCGCTTGGCTGTGGCTCGAGTCCGTCGAAGATCAAGTCTCCGCGGACATCGGCCGTGAAGTTTAGGCTTCCGAATCTGACCTGACGGCCAGGGGCATAGCTTTCGATCTGCTCCAGATGGCCAAGTGAATTAGCCCGCAGTGCGAAGCCGCCGAATACGAAGATCTGTCCGGGGAGAAAAGTCTCACCCTGGACAGCGTTGTTGGTTGAAGATGCCATCAAGCCTATTGGTGACGACACAGAGGAACTCTCAATGAAAGCACCAATGTCGGTGTCAAAACCGGCGGATCTCGGGTAGGGGGTCCCGAACTGTGCGTCTAGGCGGATGGTAACAGGAAACGAGGGACACGATGTTTTTACCCAGGTTCGGGCCCTCTCGATGGAGGTAAAACCCTACGTCCTGCTTGATTAATATTGATGATATGGGTAGTACAAGAGTGGATCTACCACGAGATCAAGGAGGCTAAACCCTAGAAGCTAGCCTATGGTATGATTGTTGTAATGTATGTTGTCCTACGGACTAAAGCCCTCCGGTTTATATAGACACCGGAGAGGGCTAGGGTTACACAGAGTCGGTTACAATGGTAGGAGATCTACATATCCGTATCGCCAAGCTTGCCTTCCACGCCAAGGAAAGTCCCATCCGGACACGGGACGGAGTCTTCAATCTTGTATCTTCGTAGTCTTGGAGTCCGGCGGACGATGATAGTCCGGCGGACGATGATAGTCCGGCTGTCCGGACACCCCCTAGTCCAGGACTCCCTCAATGCTCATCTCAAAATCCTACACCTACCCAATCCTTCGTGTGAAGCCATTGGAAATCTCATATCAGTTCAGTCAATTTCTTCAGTGACAGAGACAAATATCTTCTAGTCTCTGAGGAATTTGTTCTGACTGAGGAGTTAGGAATTCGCCAGTGTGGATTGCCTACATAGTGAGGAACATGATAGCCCTAAGGAATTCGAACCTCAATATCTGACCATTGTTGTGCAACGCGCCAGCTGTCCCAAAATATCTACCCACCTAACGGTCATATCATTAAAGGGCATTTATGTCTTATCATGTCGGGCTGCTCCCTAGGCTATAAATAGCCGCCCCTACAACCACTAGCTGGTTGGCTGCTCTGAGAGAAACTGACACTTGTCAATTGAGAGCATCCTGTCCTCCGAGGACTTTGAGCGAAAATCGTCAAGTGAGGAAAACCCAAATCCCAAACCCAAACCTACAAACCCAAAGTGATTGAGCATCACTGAAGAGATTGTTCCTGTGTGGAACCGACACTTGTTACCTTTGAGGACTGTGTATCCTCCAGACGGTTAAGCGTCATAGTCTGAGCATCCAATAGGAATTGTGGATTGCCGAGTGACCAAGTCTGTGAAGGTTTGGAAGTCACCTATGAAGACTTACCTCTACTGTTGGGTGAGGTCTGTGTGATCTTAGCTCAAGGAGAATACGGTGAAGACTGTGTGTCCGGGACTGTGTGTCCTCAAGTTTAAATTCTCAGCCGCTCCAACCAAATGTAAAACTGTCACAACAGTTGGAACTAGTCTACCAAGTCATTGTCTTCACCAAGCCTACTGGTTCTATTTCCTCAACCCTTTCATTTCCTCAATTATGTGTTGATGAACCTGATCATTACAGTTTGAAGATTTTGACTAAAGACTTTCTCTAATTCCTCAATCCTATTTCTTAAGTCAGTTTGTCTTCGTCCTGCTTATCCCGTGTTTAGGCTTTCTGTACTCTGTGTTTTGTCTTTCATTTCATCATGATGACTATGTTGTTGCTCTGTTATGCTTATACCTGAGCATTTATTCTGCTGCAAGTAGTTCTTCGCTTAGGAATTTTGTCACCCTGAAATTCCTCAGTGAAGAATTCATAAAAATCGCCTATTCACCCCCCCCCCTCTAGTCGATGTAACGCACTTTCAAGGAGCTCATTGAAGTTTTCTTGAAGAATTTGTGAAGATATACCCTGTTGATGATGTGGCACGCAGTATCAAAAGCTGGCCTCATGCCAGAAGTGATGAGGCTTCTTGTATTCATCAATCATTGTGTGAGCCATCTCAACAAGAGTCCTATTCTTGCGCTCCATGATGCCATTCTGCTGAGGAGTGTATGGGGCAGATAACTCATGAGCAATACCAAGTTCATCAAGATAGTCATCAAGACCAGTATTCTTGAACTTGATCCCATTGTCACTCCTGATATGCTTGATCTTCACACCGAAATTCGTCGAGGCCCTTGAGGAAAATCGTTTGAAGGCTTCCTGCACTTCTGTTTTGTAAGTGATGATATGCACCCAAGTGTAATGAGAGTAATCATCAACAATAACAAAGCCATATAATGATGATGCATTTGTTAGTGTGGCATAATGAGTGGGGCCAAAGAGGTCCATGTGAAGCAATTCAAAAGGACGAGTGGTAATCATGATAGTCTTTGAGGGATGCTTGGATCTGGTCGTCTTTCCAGCCTCACAAGCCCCACAAAAATGGTCTTTAAGGAATTTGACACCCTCGATGTTGATGAGGTGCTTCTTCTTAATTCTCTAGTGTGTGCAACTTCCTCATGCTAGCATGACCTAGTCATTGATGCCATAGCCAGCCTTCTAAAGCTTTTGCAAGTAGACATGTGGCTAGCTATGGTCCACAAAGAAATCAACAACATACAAGTCTCCTCTCCTAAAGCCTTCGAAGACTTTGGAATTTTCAGATTCCATGAGTACTATGTAATGATATTTCCCAAAGATGACAACCATATCAAGATCACAAAGCAAAGAGACAGACATGAGCTTGAATCCGAGGGACTCGACAAGCATGACTTTGTCCATGTATCGATCCTTTGAGATTGCAACCCTACCTAGACCCAATACCTTACTTTTTCCTTTGTCAGAGTAGGTAGTATGCTTCAGATGTGATGGTGATAGAGCAGAGTCCATCAGTAAGTCCTTGTAACTAGTCATGTGATTTGTACATCCACTATCGAGTACCCACTCAGTAGCTTTGAGAGATTCATCATGTAGATGAATTAGGGCATCTTATGAATTCATATACTTTAGAGTGAAGAATATGACATCAATTTTGTCAGATAGAATTTCATCAAGCAGTACAATAGACATAGCAATATAAGGACGTGAGAAATGAGTAATTCAGTTCTTCATGATTAGCTTGCATCCTTTCAAGCACTCTCGGGTCTCTAGAAAATTCTTCAGACGTTCAAGTTCGTCTAGAGACCTGACCCTGCAGAAGAGATTAGTTATTTTTCTTCACCACCCACATCTGGAGGGGTGGCAAAGAGTTCATCATTCTGCGAGCTCCATATGAGAATGGTGTCATTGAAGCCAGTGCACTTCGTTTCACAGGAAAGGGGTTAGAGTACGCATATGAATAAGTAGAGAAATTCTTTGAGGACTTATGAACATAATGATTTGAAGAATAATGCACATATTCATGACCCTTTGATTTTCCCTGCGAAATAGAAGCATTAGCACGATGATGATTTTGAGGACTTGGATCCATATGAGGAATTTGATCCATATGAGGACTTGGATCCATATGAGGAATTTGATCTGGGGTTCCTGTTCTTCACAGGTGGTGTCATGAGGACATTTAACTGAAGACTTTCAAGGCACCTTTTGGGAACCCAAATTTTCTTCATAGGGAGACCGTCCCTACAGTTAGTTCCAACATATCTGGCAAATACTTCACCATTCAGATTTTTGAACAGTTTATAGTTGGAGTCAAATGACTCATCGGATGAACACGAAGATTACAGGTAAAGCCAGATAAAGTAGAAGGATCTACAGGAGGCCCTTTTGCAGCAACCGATGTGGTTTTGGGATACTGCTCAGGCTTCCAGTAGGACCCATCAGCATTGAGTTTCCTCTCAAAGGCAATACCCTCTTTCCTAGGGTTTTTGTTTAGGATCTGCTTTTCGAGCACATCACAAAGAGCCTGATGCCCTTTGAGGCTTTTGTACATGCCTGTCACATACAATTCCTTAAACGCTGCATTTTTGTCAGTGATACTTGTGGTATCCTCAGATGAGGAATTTTTGTGACCACAGAAATAGTTGAAGAAGTTGCAGCAATAGAAGCATTTGAACATTCAGGTGAAGAATTAGTAGATTCACGTTTGATGCATTTCAAACAAGGTGCAATGAATTCTTCCTGAGCGGTACTGGTCTGTTGAGCAAGCAAAGAATCATTTTCCCTTTGAAGTCATCATGACTCACCCTTAGTTTCTCAAGATCTTGCTATCTTTGAAGAAATTCATAAGAAATCTTCTCATGATCGGCTAAGCGTGTTTCATGACGACCTTGAAGGTTAGACTGTAGTTGTTGAATATTAGACTTTAGTTGTTGAAGATTATCAGTCAGGGTTTGAGTTTGATCCAGTTCCTCACCCAACAGGTCACGCTTTTGTGTAACAAATTTTGAACCTTTTTCCAAAGCTTTTTATTGTTTCTTGGCAATATTAGTAAGTTTGGAATAGCTAGGTTTGATATTTTCATCATATTCATCCTCACTAGATTCAGAGGAGGGATATTTGAGTACCTTGGCACCTTTTGCCATGAAGCAATAGGTGGGAGCGAAGTCATCGTTGCCATTGTCAGTAGTGTTGGAGTTGCCATTTTCTTCATAGCTGAAGATGGACTTGCTCGTGAAAGCAGTAGCGAGAGCTAGGCTCGCCACACCAGAGTCTGACTCCTCGGATTCCTCATCTTCCTTATTTTCCTTAGATTCAGCTTCTGAGTCCATTTCCTTGCCAATGAATGCCCGAGCCTTTCTGCAACTGCTCTTCTTGTGAGATGAAGACTTTGAAGATTTTGACGATGAGGACTTTGAATATTTCTTATTTTTCTTTGAGTCATCTGAAATGTCATCCTTGTACTTCTTCTTCTTTGATTCCTTCATCCCCTGAGGACAATCAGCCATGTAGTGACCAGGCTTCTTGCATTGGTGGCAATTCCTCTTCTTGTAGTCGCAGGATGAAGACTCTGATCTCATGTCATCACGTCTTGAATATTTTCCAAAGCGGCCACGCCTTGAGAGCTTCTGCAATTTTCTCACGAGCATAGCTAGCTCCTAGCTTAGTTCCTCGGGACCACCAAGGCTGTTGTCAGAATCTTCCCCTTTAGATGATGAAATTGCCTTGGCCTTGAGTGCGCGTGATCTTCCATAGCTTGGCCTGTAGAGGTCTCTCTTCTTAGCTAGTTGGAATTCATGAGCGTCCAGTCTTTCAAGGATATCAGTAGGATCAAGTGACTTGTCGTCTCCACATTCTTGAATCATCAGTGCCTGTGTATTAAATGAGGAATCAAGAGATCTCAGCAATTTCTTCACCCCCTCATGGTCGGTGATGTCAGTGGCACCAAGTGCTTGAAGCTCATTGGCGATATCAGTGAGGCAGTCGGAGGTTTGGTGATCATTTTTGTTGTTTGGTCTTTTGAAGCAGTTGAAGAGATTGCCAAGAACGTTAACTCGAGAATCACGTTGGGTTGAGACTCCTTCATTGACCTTGGACAACCTATCCCAGATAAGCTTTGTACTCTCCAAAGCACTCACTATGATGTACTGTCCTTTGCTCAGATGGCCACATATGATATTCTTTGCTTGAGAGTTGAGTTGTTTGAATCTCTTCACAACAGCAACATTCACGGAGGGAGTAATGGAGGGAACGCCATTTTCCACAATGTACCGGAGATCGTTGTCAATTGCCTCAAGATGCATGCGCATCTTATTCTTCCAGTAGGGGTAATCCGTCCCATCGAAGATTGGACACCCAGCTGAGACCTTGATCATACCTGTAGTCGACATAACTAGAACTCCGGGTGGTTAAACCAAAATCACACAGAACAAAGGAGTACCTTGCTCTGATACTGATGTCGCTTGAACTACGTCGGTATTTCCCCAAAGAGGAAGGGATGATGCAGCACAACTACGGTAGGTATTTCCCTCAATGATGAGACAAAGGTTATCGAACTAGTAGGAGAACCAAGTAACACTATGTAAACGGTACCTGCACACAAAGAACAAATACTTGCAACCCGATGTATTAAAGTGGTTGTCAATCCCTTTCGGGTAACGGTGCCAGAAATTGTCAAGTTGATGGGATAAAATTGTACTAGATTGATATGTGCAAATAACGACAAATAAAACACATCGAGGTAATTTTGGGGTTTTGATAATATAGATCTGAAAATAGTGGAAAATAAATAAAAAGGCAAATATCAATATAGATCTGAAAATATATGATGAGAAAATAAACCCGGGGGTCATAGATTTCACTAGTGGCTTCTCTAGAGAGAATAGCATACGGTGGGTAAACAAATTACTGTTGGGCAATTGATAGAACTTCAAATAATCATGACAATATCCAGGCAGTGATCATTATATAGGCATCACGTCCAACAATAGTAGACCGACTCCTGCCTGCATCTACTACTATTACTCCACACATTGACCGCTATCCAACATGCATCTATTGTCTTAAGTTCATGGGAAAACGGAGTAATGCAACAAGAACAGTGACATGATGTAGACAAGATCTATTAATGTATGAATAGACTCCATCTTGTTATCCTTAATGGCAACGATCAATACATGTATTGCTGCCCCTTCTGTCATTGGGAAAGAACACCGCACGTGATCACAAAGCACCTCTTCCCATGGCAAGAAAAATTGATCTAGTCGGCCCTACTAAACTAAAGATTCGAAGAACAAATACGAGGCTATAAGTAATCATGCATATAAGAGATCAAAAGAAGGATCAAATAACTTTCATGGATAAAATAGATCTGATCATAAACTCAAAGTTTACCGGATCCCAACAAACACACCGCAAAAAGAGTTACATCAAATAGATCTCTAAGAGACCATTGTATTGAGAATCAAAAGAGAGAGAGGAAGCCATATAGCTACTAACTACGGACCCATAGGTCTACAATGAACTACTCACGCATCATCGCAGATGCGCCAATGACGATGATGAACCCCTCCATGATAGTGTCTAGATTGGATCTGGTGGTTCTGGAACTTGCGGCAGCTGGTATTGTGTTTTGTCGACTCCCCTAGGATTTTTGGATTTTCGGGGTATTTAAAGAGCAAAGAGGCGGTGCGGGAGGCGACCGAGGTGGGCCCAGGCATGCCCTGGTGGGTTGTGCTCCCCTCAAAGCCCCCCTCTAGTACTTCTATGGCCCAACAGGAGTCTTCTGGTCCAAAAAAACTCCAAAAAGTTTCGCTGTGTTGGACTCCGTTTGGTATTGATTTTTTGCGAAGTAAAAAACAAGCAAAAAACAGCAACTAGCAATGGGCACTATGTCAATAGGTTAGTCCCAAAAATGATATAAAGTTGCTCTAAAATTATTGTAAAACATCCAAGAATGATAATATAACAGCATGGAACAATAAAAAATTATAGATACGTTGGAGACGTATCAGCATCCCCAAGCTTAATTCGTGCTCGTCCTCGAGTAGGTATATGACAAAAACCGATTTTTTTATGTGGAATGTTTCCTATCATGTTCATCACATATTCTTTTCCTTTGTAGCATGGACATATGGACTTTTATATGATTCAAAGCAATAGTCTAGTTTTGACATGAAGATTTCAATACTCAAGCATATCAATAAGCAACCATGTCTTCCAAAATATCAACACTAAAGCAAGTTATCCCTAGCCCATTATGCTCAATCATTGATCCATTCATGAAACATACTGACATATTAGCTACACCCAATGCTCAAGTACGATCATAATACCCCTTAGTTGGTTCTTTGTAGGAGAAGATGGAGATTCAAATAAAAATAAAAATCGCATAAAGTAAATAGAAAGGCCCTTCGCAGAGGGAAGTAGGGATTTGTAGAGGTGCCAGAGCTCAAAGCAAAAAATGAGAGATAAAATATTTGGGTGGCATGCTTTTCCTGTCAACGAAAACGATTGAGTAGTTCCCAATACTTTCCATGCTAGATATATCATAGGCAGTTCCCAAACAAAAAATAAAGTTTATTCCTTTTTCCACCATACTTTCACATTCCACGGCTAGCCGTATCCACGGGTGTCGTCCATACCAACACTTTCCAAGGAATTTATTATTTGACAACACAAAGTAAATTCATTTTTTCATTTCGGGACTGGGCATCCCTAGTACCTTTGTCGTACTCTTGTGCAATGACAAGTGAATAAATACTCTTCATGAGAATAACACATCTAGCATGCAAAAATATTAGCTACCCCCTACCGTTTCATGAGCGGTACGAGCAGACAAAAAGGAAATTTATTTTGAAGACTAGAGATGGCACATACAAATTTGCTTAGAACGGCACGGAAATACTGCATATAGGTAGGTATAGTGGACTCATATGGAAAAACTGGGTTTAAGAATTTTGGATGCACAAGTAGTATTTCTACTTAGTACAAGTGAAGGCTAGCAAAAAGATTGAGAAGCATCCAACCAAGAAACGAAAAATAACATAAGCGAGCATTAAGCATAACTAACACCGAATAATGCACCACAAGTAGGATGTAATTTCATTGCATAACTATTGACTTTCGTGCTTGCATAGGGAATCACAAACCTTGACACCACTATTCTTACTAAAGCATAATTACTCATCAACATGACTCACATATCACTATATTCATATCGCAAAACTATTACAAGGAATCAAGTTTAATTTGTCCAATGATCTTCATGGAAGTTTTTATTATATCCCTCTTGAATATCTATCACGTTGGGACTAGTTTCATATGTTGCTTTTGATAGCTCAAACAAATCTAAGTGAAGAACATGAGCATAAATTTTATCGCCTCTCAAAATAATATAAGTGAAGCATGAGAGAATTTATTCAAAAGTTACTACTCTCAAATAGATCTAAGTGAAGCATGAGAGCATTTCTTCAAAATTATTAAAGCACACCGTGCTCAAAGAGATATAAGTGAAGCACCAGAGCAATTTTGTAGCTTAAAAAATTGATGTGAAGCACTAGAGCAATTCTAACAAATCATAGCATAATGTTGGCTTTCTCAAATAGGTGTGTTCAGCAAGGATACTTGACACATAAAAAGTGAAACTAGCAAATACTCCTATAATACAAGATGCTCCAAGAAAAACTCATGATATGTGAGGAATAAAAATATAGCTCCAAGTAAAATACAAGTTGTCATTAGAAGAAAGAGGGGATGCCACTCGGGGCATCCCCAAGCTTAGATGCTTGTTCATCCTTCAATATTACCTTAGGGTGTCGTGGGCATCCCCAAGCTTAGGCTCTTCTTACTACTTATTCCTTCATCCATCGTGATCTCACTCAAAACTTCAAAACTTCAATCACACAAAACTTAACAAAACCTTCGTGAGATCCGTTAGTATTACAAAGCAAATCACCACTCTATGTACTGTTGCAAACCCATTCATATTTTATTATTGCATTATATATACTGTATTCCAACTTTGCTATGGCTCATACCCCCCGATAAAGTCCATAGATTCATCAAAATAAGCACACAATGCAAAGAAAACAGAATCTGTCAAAAACAGAACAGTCTGTAGCAATCTGAAAACTTTGTATACTTCTGTAACTCCAAAAATTCTAAAAAAGGACATCGTAGGAAATTTGTATATAAATCATGTGTAATAACTTTAGAGTAAAATCACGTTTCCGTGACTTATGAAAATTATTTTACTGAGCGCAAAAGTTTCTATTTTCCAACAAGATCAAATCAACTATCACCTAACATGATCCCAAAGGCTTTGCTTGGCACAAACACTAACTAAAACATAAAAAACACAATCATAACAGAGGCATAATTGTGCAAATACTCAAGAGCAGAAAGAAAAAGGCAAAAATAAATTTTATTCATTGGATTGCCTCCCAACAAGCGCTATCGTATTACGCCCCTAGCTAGGCATAAAGCATAGATTCAAGTATTGTCATCTTTGGTTTCCAACTCCTCAATCAAACACTTAGAATTCTTCAAAGATTTAGCATACAAATTTTTGATAACAATACTCCTAGGAACAAGTTTGAAGAATTCATTCTTGAAAGGAGGGTCTTTTATCACTTCAACAAAATTGGGGTGAATACTAATCATCTTAAGATCTTCTTTGTTATTATTAGTGGTTGAACCCTTGTTCTTAGTGATTTGAGTAATCTTGCTAATTTTGACGGGAGTTTTTTCAATAGTTTTAGCAGAAGCAAAATCCGAGCTTAAATTACTAAAAAATTCTTCCAACTTATCAATCCGAGAGGGACTGGGACTTTCTTCAATTCTTTCGTAATTACGGTTCCCTTTTCTTTTAACAACTTAAAAACCTCTCCCATTTTTTACCCAATTTTACTAGCAAGATTATGCATCTTTTTATCCAAGTTCTCAAGATGTTCTTCAGTAAGACTTTTCTTTTCAATAGCATCTAGCCTTTCCATAACATGCTCGAGAGTTAAAGTTGTTTCATTAATCATAAGAGGTAGTGATCCCACTAAATTTACCATAGCATTAAAAGCATCTAGAGAGGGACACATCAAGAAATTCCCACCGGTAATCATATCAAGGACGAATCTATACCAAGTAGTGATGCCCACATAACAACAACAAAGAAGAACAACAGTAGATTGCTTACGAATAGATCTATTATGAGCATTACAAATTCTGTAACAAGCATCTTTTAAATTCTCCCCTCCCCTTTGTTTAAAATTAAGAACCTTGTTCTCGAGGGTGCATGCAATAGAGGAATAGCTATCCACAACGACAAAAGTAATGAACAAAATTGCACACAAAAACAGATCCAACGAGAAAACGTCGAACAAAAAAGAGAGGGCGAATAAAACGGTAAATTTTTGTGAAGTAGGGGAGATGAAAATGAGAGGCAAATGGCAAATAATGTAAATAGCAAGGAGATGAGATTTGTGATTAGGAACCTGATAGATATTGATGATGTCTCCCCGGCAACGGCGCCAGAAATTCCTTTTGATGTCGCTTGAACTACATCAGAATTTCCCCAAAGAGGAAGGGATGATGCAGCACAACTACTTTAGGTATTTTCCTCAGTGATGAGACCAAGGTTATGGAACCAGTAGGAGAACCAAGCAAAACTATGTAAACGGTACATGCACACAAAGAACAAATTCTTGCAACCCGACGTGTTAAAGGGGTTGTCAATCCCTTTCGGGTAAAGGTGCCAGAAATTGTCAAGTTGACGGGATAAAATTGCAGTAGATTGATAGATGCAAATAACGAAAAATAAAACTCACCGAGGTATTTTTGGGTTTTTGATAATATAGATTTGAAAATAAAAGTGGCAAATAAATAAAAAGGAAAATAGCAATATAGATCTGAAAATATATGATGAGAAAATAGACCCAGGGGCCGTAGATTTCACCAGTGGCTTCTCTCGAGAAAATAGCATACGATGGGTAAACAAATTACTGTTGGGCAATTGATAGAACTTCAAATAATCATGACGATATCTTGGCAATTATCATTGTATAGGCATCATGTCCAAGATTAGTAGACCGACTCCTGCCTGCATCTACTACCATTACTCCACACATCGACCGCTATCCAGCATGCATCTAGTGTATTAAATTCATGGAAAAATGGAGTAATGCAATAAGAATGATGACATGATGTAGACAAGATCTATTCATGTGGAATAGACCCCATATTGTTATCCTTAATGGCAACAATCAATATGTGTCTTGCTGCCCCTTCTGTCACTGGGAAAGAACACCGCACGACCGAACCCATCAGAAAGCACCTCTTCCCATGACAAGAAAAATCGATCTAGTCGGCCTAACTAAACCAAAGATTCGAAGAAGAAATACAAGGCTATAAGTAATCATGCATATACACTACTGCAGGATGCTGCTAACGCGAACTACGATCAGAGACCCTTTGACAAAACTGTGTGCGATGCATTAATCGCAAACAGTGATGTAAAATAACCTTCAAAAAAGGTGCAAAACATTTGCGATGGCGGGTACATCAAACACGGTTAAGATTTTACTTGCGTGTGTGATGATGGGCATGCGGTTGATCCAGATGAACTGTTTGTGATTAGACAGAACAACAGAAACGGGCAGCCATATCAATGTGTGTGCAATATATGGCATACAATTTGTTTCGATGAACTGTTTGATATTAGGGAAAGCAACAGAAACGGTCAGCCAAATCAAGGTGTGAGTGATATACGGCATACGGGTCACTCGAATGAACTATTTGGATTCGGGAAGAGAACATCAATGGTCGAGCTTAACAAGATGTGTGTGATATGCGGCAAACAGGCCCGGATGTTAATTTGAGAACAAGTACACGGAGGTTAATTTGACATACATGACTTATAAGTTTCACAGAAATCGTATCACTTTTTTTGGAAAACATTTAATTGTGTTGAATGTATATAGTGCTCCATCCTATTTGCTGAATTAAACTCGAGGTCCATGTTTTGGAAACATGTCATAAAGTAATGGGATAGACCATCATTCAAGCCAATCAACATGTGTTCAAAAAACAAAAATTATCAAAAAGTAACAAGATAGACCTTCTTCAAGCCAATCAACATGTGTTCAAAAAACAAAAAAATGTCAAAAATAACAAAACAAAGACCTCGATATTAACTAGATGGATGGGTCATTGCAAAGGTTTATAATAAACCTTTGCAGTGACCCATCCATCTAGTTGATATCGAGTCCACTTCCCATCCGGTCACCCATCTCATGACTACTCTAGCCTCTGCACAGTTAACTTGGGAGTTCTGTTAGATGAGATATCGGTAGGGAACCTGGTCCTTGCTGCTGTAGGATCCCTCTTTGCATCCTTTATTGTGCAACACAATGGAAACGATTTAATTGAATAAGATGTGTGTGATATACGGCAAACAAGTTCGTGATCAAAAATGTGTGCGAAGACTAATAATAACACAGACAATTGCTGCTAATAAGCCGTGTGATTTGCTCTGTCTACAGAAGAATAACATGTATATATATAACTGAAATAAACATCCAATTACATAAGTGACTATACAGATCATTCGCACACACCTCAATAAACAATTGCATGCATTCTAAAGTAGGAGAAACCATCATCTAGTCATCTACTTCTTGTGACGCTCCCGCCACTGCTCTGTTGCTCGATCCCTCATCTGGGGCATGAAGAAGACTCTTCCCCATGTCAACGATCCACCTGTACATCGCGTAGCTTGTGTAGGTGTCCTTGGCCGCGTACTTGACGTGTTGTTCATCTAGTCTCTCATGCCAAACACTGTGCCAGGCGTTCTTGTCCTTCTTGCTCTCATCCTTCATCTTCATGTAGTAGGGGTCAATGATGGCCGAGGCAAGGTCAACCAGGGAGTTCAGTTTGTTGTTATTGTTGCCCCACACCTTGTAGTGGTCCTGGATATTGACAAGATTCCAGCATTTCAATCTCGAAACCTTGAGCGCTTTTAGATCATTGATGGTGTCCACCGTAGCGAAATTGTAGTCGAAGCTGTTGATAAACATGGAGAAACGCTCGCAAGGCCTTGTGGCCAGGTGGTAGTGGTAGACGAGGATGTCATGTCCCACACACAACTGGGCGATGACAACCTTCTGATCGTGCCTGGCACGACCGATGGTGTACTCGAGGTCGAAGCCGACCACTTGGTACTTGTCCTCGGCAAGGAACTGCTCCATAGTTTGGATGGAGCTCTCCACCAACACTGGATCATTCATGTACACCACCGAGAGGGCCTTCCCCCTCACATGGGCATCCACTATGTGATGCATGGTGACTGCCCGCCGTTGTCGTCGTCGGCCGTTGGGAGCGCCATTGGAGCCACGGGGATCGCCATTGGAACCGCTGGATGTCCTCTCTGTATGTGTCATCGTGCGTGTGCTTATTGTGTTGTGTGACGAGAGAGATGAAGGTAAATAGCCATAGGAATAAATGGGGGCCGGGCGGCCTGTATTCTCGGCGCATCCGCATGGTAGTTTTTGCAGCACGTAACTACATTGTCGCGCGGTGCCCGGCGGAACCGCATGCACATGAACGTGCGTGATCGTGCGCCGGCCCCAAACAATGGCAGTGCATGTGGAGGGGCGAGGGCAGAGCCGCGCGAGCAGAGTGTGCGCAGCAGAACGCGAGCAGAGCGCACTGCGGCCGCCTCAACCGCAAGCAACCACATGCATAGAGCAGTTGAACACGCAGGAAATGGTCGCCTACAAGTCGGCCGACACTTGTGTCGCTCCGTAGAGAACAGTCATGTGCTACTACCTCCTTCTTGGTCTATGGTCCCCTTTATATTCTGCGCCATACTTTGCCCTCAAATTTAACCAACAAAATGTTAATGCATGTTATAAAAATTATATAATTGGGAACTATGTTCAAATATGAATCCAACTATATAATCATTAGCGACATGCATTCATATTTTATTAGTTAAATCCTACTTATAAACCAGGATGAGGGTATAGTAGGTAATTAAATCGCAAACATTTTTTATTAACCATATGTGCATGTGGCCTTTCGTCCTCCTCTTGCACGTCTTGTCACCCCGCTGCCGCAGACGGCTTACAGCGCAAGCTTGCGCAGTGCACAGGGGCGTTCTTTTGGCCAAACGGTGGCGCCAATGAATCATCGGTGAGCCCATTCCCATGCAACCTCGCAAGTTCCCGTGCAAGCTTCCCGCCCGACTTAGTGAAATCCCCCCAAATCCCAATGCTTACCGGCCTGCTATATAAACCCTCACGGCTGGCGAGTCCTGCGTCACATTTTCCCCTCCCTCCATGTAGCTTATATCGTCTGCTTCTCCCACAATCGCCAATGGCACTGGTCCGTTGTCATCACTCAACCACTCCGCCATCATCAGAGGACAACTCCAGCTGGGAGGCTACACCGCGGCGGCGGTGCTGTCCCCGGTGTAGTGTAGTGCATGTGGCATCCCTGTTGGGTGTGCGTGGAACACCCACCACACGCTCCGTCGCTGCTGCCCGTCGGCCGCTGTTGCCGCCACACCACCATCGAAAGCCAGGGCCATCGCCCGCTCCGCTGACGCGGCCCGAAGGTGGGAGGTGATCGTCGTGGCCGCCGCCCCACTGCCGGCCACAGTGGCCATCACCCGCTCCACCACCCGCCGTGAAGGCGGGAGGTGGTGGTCATGGCCGCCACCCCATCATCAGCCGCCGTGGCCGCCAGCCCACCGTCGACCGCCGGGGTCATCACCCGCTTCGCCACCACTGCCTAAAGGCGGGAGGCGGAGGTGGATGCCCGCAAGTGCGTCAGCGACCTTGTGCGCTACACCGAGTTCCCACGGGAGGAGGAGGAGCGCCTCGTCGAGCATGCAAAGAGCCTTACCGCCGCCGTGGCCGCGGCACATGCCGCCTCAGAGGCGAGGAATCAGGAGATCTACAAGGAGAACCACCGCTTCAAGAGGGGTCGAATGGAGCAGTAGAGGGCGTTCGAGGTGAGCGTCGCTGAAGGTGTAGCAGTGGCAGGCACCGTATTGCAGTTGTCCACCTCGTCGGTAGGCTCCTCCTCCTCTGCCTCTTACTAGGCTGCCAGAAGTAGTACAAAGCCCCTCCATAGTAGTAGTAGTATTTAGGGGCTATTTTGTTCAGTTCATCTGACTATAGATGTGGTGGAACTGTACAACATACTTAAATTAGCTAGTATATAAAGTAGAACTAGCTATTTCAGTATGTGGTTGGCAACAATTGGGGAAAAGTTTGGTCGGTTCAGCTGTTGAGTTAAATTGTTTGTATAAAGAACGACTGCTTAATCTATGAATGAAATCTATGCTTAATTACTGAATCTTAGTTGCAAAAATTAGATACTGCTAGTGATTTTTAGCTGCAATTTTGACAAGTCGCAGTGTTACAAGGTTGACAAATGGCAATGTTACTAGATCAACAAATGTCAATCTTTCCAGTTTGACAAATGGCAACATACCCAATATGATAGATGCAAATCTTACCAAATTGTTTGTAAGTGGTTGCACACGGGTCATCCAAAACAATTGTTTGCGTTGACGAGATGCACAAATCCTGCCCTCACTTTGCATACGGGTGTTCTATCTAAAACGTTTACAATCAAGAACTGCACAAATCCTGCTCGGCACATTTTCCCTTGGCTTCGTGGGGAAGCTGTCGGTTTGCATACGGGTGATCTAACTAAAACATTTGCGATGAGTGTTTTATATTTAAAAACCATTGACGTTTTTTTCAAAAGAAAATCGTTTGATAAGTCTGTACATTAAGAGAGAAAAACGCAAGTTCGCTCAAACCATATCTTTCATTCAGTCACACTGCAAATTTATATTCATATGATCGAGATACAATATTAAACCCAAGAAAAAAACTATTTCCGGTGGCGGCGGAGGCGGCGTGCCGCGCCGTCATTGTCGTTGTCATCCTCCGGGACGCCGTTGTTGAAGTCGTCAAGGCAGCATAGAATGTTCTTCACTTGTAAATCAAACATCATGTCGTCGCGATCGATGAGCAGGGCGCGGGAGGACGGCAGCTGGCAGCGCAGAGAGGTAGCGGACAACAGCAGCGTCCCATGCCGATGAGGGGGGCTCACGCACGGGCACGGGCACGGCGGGTGCAGCCAAACACACGGGGACCGGCGCCGTGGTGGGTGGAGGGGCACGCACGGGCACGGGCGCTGGCGCTGGCATGTACACGAGCTCGCGCGGGTCTGCGAAGACCTCACTGATGCCCACGGCTTCCAGCTCCACGATAGTGCTCGGCGACCAGCCCATCAATGCTACGGGGATGATCGCTGGCGCGGGCGCGGGGATGGGAGCTGGGACGGGAGAGGGGGCAGCAACCGCCACGGCCAGCTCGTTTTAGGCCATGTCCATGAGGCCCCATTCCTCCTTATTTGCTATCTCCTCCGTTTCGGAATCGACTTCACCAAACTTGAAGACTAGGGGCAGATGACCCTTCTACACCATGGTGTTGGTGGAGGTCTCCGGGAGGGAGGGGAATGGGAGGCGAACAGTAAGGCCACCCATATTAAGCAGCGGCTTGGGCGCCATTAATGGAGACGAAGGCGGGAGGCCCTGGAAGTCAAAGGGCTCGCTTCCCAGTGAGCCTCCGTAGCGTACAGCATGCATGCTTCCCGATGAGCCTGCGCATTGGAGGACAGCTTGCACGCCTCTTAGTCAGCCTGCGCACTGGACTGCGCTCGCACTCCTCCCGTTCAGTCAAGCAGCTATCCGCACGGCACCTCCTATAGCCATTAAAACCAAGACACATGGCGTCACGTGAATGGTTAACATAATGCACACGATTTGAATTATACAAACATTTGCGATGTTAGAGTGGCAACTATTTGTTTCAGAATGCCTTTGTTGGCTGTTATTCGAGTGTGCCTTCTCTCAAAATGGACACGAAAAATACCACAGCATGACGGGTGCCATTCCATGATAGCATGCCAAGTTTCATGAATTTTAGACGAGTTTTGGATTTGCTAGAATTTAAAAACAAAGTATCTCAACATTTTGCCGGCAATCAATAGTGCCCTGGTGTTTGAAATTCATTCCCATTTCTTGCATGGGACCTAAGCATGCACCCAAGGACAAAGATTTGATTTTTCAACCAATTTATATGCACTAGAGCATGTGCATGTAGTTCAAATTTGAATTATGCACATAAAATGACTAGAAAACCCAGTTAATGTATAAAAATGTCCAAACGAACCCCGGAAAATTCCAAAAATTAACACAACACTCCTGCTGTTCTATATTGACACTAGAAAATTTTTGAAAGCAATAAGAGGCAGCGGATATCGTTTCGTCCCCAAAGGTGGCATGTTCCCTACCGAAACCATCAAGCTTGTTGCGAGAAGCTCTTGTTTGTGAGAAGCTTATACCCAAACCTGCCCCAAATGGGACAAAAAAATTACCACGGCATGTTGATGCCCCTCCATGATAGCATGCCAAGTTTCATGAATTTTAGACGAGTTTTGAATTTACTAGAATTTAAAAATTAGGTATCTCGGTGTTTGTGGCCGAGTGACGATGGCAGGGTGTTTGACATTCATTCTCATTTCTTGCATGGGACCTAAGCATGCAACCAAGGACACAGATTTGAATTTTCAACCAATTTCATGTAGTTCAAATTTGAATTATGCACATAAATGCATTGAAAACTCAACTAATGCATAAAAATGTCCAAACGAATCCCGGAAAATCCCAAAAATTGACACAACACTCCTGTTGTTCTATGTTGACACGAGAAAAAAATTGAAAGCAATAAGAGGCAATGGATATCGTTTCGTCCCCAAAGGTGGGACGTTCCCTACCAAAACCATCAGGCTTGTTGTGAGAAGCATATCCCCAAACCTGTCCAAAATGGACAAAAAATTTACCACAGCATGTTCATGCCGCTCCATGATAGCATGCCAAGTTTTGTGAATTTTAGACGAATTTTGGATCTACTAGAATTAAAAAACCAGGTATCTCAATGTCTACGTCTGAGTGACGGTGTTAGGGTGTTTGACATTCATTCTCATTTCTTGCATGGGACCTAAGTATGCAACCAAGGACATAGATTTGTATTTTCAACCAATCTATATGCATTAGAGCATGTGCATGTACTTCAAATTTGAATTATGCACATGAGTGCATAGAAGACTCAGTTAATGTATAAAAATGTCCAAACGAACCCCAAAAATCCCAAAAATTGACACGACACTCGTGTTGTTCTGTGTTGACATGAGAAACATTTTGAAAGTAAGAAGAGGCAACAAATATCATTTCATCCCCCAAGGTGGCATGTACCCTACCGAAACCATCAGGCTTGTTGTAAGAGAAGCTCTAGTTTGCGAGAAGCTTATACCCACACCTGCCCCAAATGGGACAATATTTTTACCACGGCATGTCGCTGTTGTTCCATGATATCATGTGAAGTTTCATGAATTTCAGACGAGTATTCGATTTACTAGAATTTTAAAACCAAGTATCTCAATGTTAGAGGCCGGGCGACAGTGTCAAGGTGTTTGACATTCATTCTCATTTCTTGCATGTTACCTAATTAAGCTTGCAACCAAGGACAAATATTTGATTTTGCAACCCATTTTTATGGACTGGAGCATGTGCATGTCGTGTATGCACATAAATGCCTAGAAAACTCAACTAACGTATAAAAATATCCAAAGGATCCCTGAAAAAAATCCAAAATTTGACACGACACTCCTCTTGTTCTATGTTGACACCAGGAAAAAAATTGAAAGGAAGAAGAGGCAAAGAATATCGTTTTGTCCACAAAGGTGACACATTTCCCTAATGGAACCATGAGGCTTCTTGTGAGAAGCTCTGGTTTGTGAGAAGCTTATACCATAACCTGCCCCAAATGGGACAATATTTTTTACCCCAGCATGTTGATGACATTCCATGATAGCATGCCAAGGTTCATGAATTTCAGATGGGTTTTGGATTTACTAGAATTACAAAAGCAAGTACCTCAACATTTGTCGAAGAGCCACGGTGTCGTGGTGTTCGAAATTCATCCCATTTCTTGCATGGGACATAAGCATAAACCCATGGACACATATATGATTTTACAACCCATGTTGGTGCACCGGAGCATGTGCATGTGCTTTAATTTTGAATTGTGCACCTGAAATGGCTAGAAAACCAATTTGATGTATAAAATTTCCAAAGGACCCTGAATAATTCCATTTTTTTATGACACACATATAGTTGCATGTTCACTTCAGATAAAAGGTCTAGCAATTCAAACACCGTCCATTGCCGCTGTGACCCCATTATGTAATTCAAATCAAGATGAAAAATCAAGTAGATTCCACATAGTTTATTATCACCAACCGTGTGAGATGCAGTACAAAATATCCTAGAGCACCGTCGGTGTATAGTACGCCTATGGCTTACGCGAGAAGGTGCGTCAGCTACAACCCATAGCCGGCATGTCAAGCACACTAGCTCGCTCCCCAAATATCATTTCACTGTTCAATCATCACCGGTGAAAGATGGGGACGTGGACCCGCGTTGTGAGGGCAACTTCAGCGGCCGACTCGGTGTGAGCGCGGGCACAGCCGCCATGCACGTGCTAACAAGGTGCATGAGTGCGGCCGCAATCTGTGACCGGGCGAACAAGGCAGCCCAAACGGCCGTTGTTGCTTCTCAGGTGGCGGTAGCAACGTCTGCCTCAGGGATAACAACTAGCGAGAGTGGCACAGCAGCTGTTCGTTCCGCAGTGGCGGTCTTAGCCTTGATGGAGGCCGCCCACGACCATGTCGAGGCAGCCCACGCCCAGCTCGTGGCAGTCACCACACAAATTGAATGAAGCTTTGGCGAAGAGTTGGCAACCCACGGCCGAAGAGTTGGCAATCGCCGAGCGTTCGAGCAGCCGTCCGTTCCTCCGCCGCATACCATGCAACGACGGAGCCCGTCCAAGCCCAGATTGCAGCCGCCGACGCCCAGCTCGTGGTAGCCTTTTCCAAAGAGATGGCGGACGCGGATGGCGAGATGCTTGCCGAGTATGGTGTGATGGATGCCATGGAGCCCCTTCCCCAGGAGACCGTCGGGCGCGAGTTGGACATGGAGGAGGCGGCAGAGATCAACGAGCACCAGCCGTAGTAGTAGTCTTTGTTTTGTTTAATTAAGAGTGATGGTCTTTAATTTGTTAGAGTAATATTTAGGTCAGCTAGCTCTGTTTAATTGCTGAACTTGATCGATTAAGAAGTGTGGGTGTGCTGTAGTCTCCTTTGTGTACCCAAATTATGCAATGACGTGGATGACCACTGTATCCAGGGAAATTGGAACCAAAATTTTTGACGTTCAAACTCATCACACACGGGTTAAGCTATCTAAATCGTTTGTGATGTTCACATATCGTACACAGTTCTGAATAAGGGATCGTGTCTGATGACACTTTGCACGCCAGTTTTTTCGCTGAACCGATTCAAAAAATTTGGCTTCTGCGAAAATATCTACCTCCCTGCCCCCTCCCTCTTACCAAAAGCCACATTTCCCCTGTTTCCGTCTTCATTTCCTAGTTGAAACCTTCACTCCTTGCTTGCAGCACCGCCTCCTTGTTGGCGACCCTCCTTCATGCTGCTCAGCCTCGTCTATCCAGGCAGGTAATCCACACCCAACCACCATCCTCCTCATCCTCCTTCCACATCCCACATGCCCCGACCGCCAGCGCGACACCTTCCACCCAAATCACCGACCCCTCCACCAAATAAGCGCCGCCCTAAGCCATGGTGCATGCAGTATAGCTAGGAGCTCGAGGATCATTTGACAACAGAGAAGCAAATCGCGGCCGCAACGCGCGGAGAGATCACGATGGCTGCCATTTGTGTCAACCCCTGGATCTTGGAGGAGCACCTTGCCATTTGCTAGCTATGCCGATTAAGCATGCTCGGTTTACCCGTTGCATGTGCTGCTCCTGCCTTTCCTTAACAAATTCTAGTGAATTGTGCTATCAAATTTTACCATGCAATCTATTGCTCTAGTGTATATGTTCTATATGGTGTGCAGTGTGGTGCTCACTTATTAACTGTTTGGTTAATTAGTTGTCGTCTTCAGTTAACTGTTTGGTTCAATTCTGCAAATGTGATGTTCAATTCTTCAGGCTACAATTTTGTATTGTCTTCCATGTGAGAAATAAATCGAATTTATCTTTACAAAATACATGAGAAACGAATACAATTGTTATATTTCCAAGTTGTCAAGAATGCTTGGTTTGATTCTACATTGTACGATGTGATGCTCAGTTAACGTTTGGTTCAATTGTGTTGTGGTGTTTAGTTAACTGTTTGGTTCAATTCTGCAATGCGATGTTCAATAGTTGTGGGTGCATTCTAATATTCTATACCATGTGAGAAGTAAATCGAATTTGGTTGTACTAAATACACGAGAAACAAATACAATTGCTATATTTCCAAGTTGTTAAGCATGCTTGGTTTGGTTAATTGTCTGATCTTCTATTGGGAGTATGTTATATTGTGCAATGTGGTGCTCAGTTAACGTTTGGTTCATTTGTTGTGGTGTTTAGTTAACTGTTTGGTTCACTTCTGCAATGTGATGTTCAATTGTTGTGGGTGCATTCTGCTATTGTATACCATGTGAGGAATAAATTGAATTTGTTTGTAGCAAATACATGAGAAACAAATACAATTGCTATATTTCCAAGTTGTTAAGCATGCTTGGTTTGGTTAACTATCTGATCTTCTATTAGGAGTATGTTATATTGTGCAATGTGGTGCTCATTTAATGTTTGGTTCATTTGTTGTGGTGTTTAATTAACTGCTTGGTTCAATTCTGCAATGCGATGTCCAATTGTCATGGGTAGAATTTTGTATTGTTGTGCATGTGAGGAATAAATCGAATTTGGCTGCACTTAATACATGAGAAACATATACAAGTGCTATATTTCCTAGTTCTTAATCATGCTTGGTTTGGATAAATGGGTTTTCCATGTGGCTTGAATTAATCTGATGAATCTATAATGTGCTTATTTTGCATCAACATATTTTACTGATAGCATGCGAACCCTTACTTAACCTAATGACTAACTACCTTATATGTGTTGCAGGGAAAAAATGAGAAGCATTGAGGTTTAAAATCAAGGTTAGCACGTGCATGGTCCGTTGTCTAATAGCACATTATTGTGCAATTGCAGGAACCATTCTAATATTTAGGTTTTTAACAATTTGGTCTTGCACATGTAGGTCCTGCTGTCAGAGGTTTTGACCCACTATTCGACCCTTTTTGCATGTGGGGAAATGAGTTGTCCATGAATATCAATCAAGTCAAGAAACTCAGAAAGATTGTTAGGATAAATAAATTAGTGACAAAAAACAACAAGATCTTTGTCTGCACAATGAAGAAGACACCAGTTCACTACAAGATGGTACTAACTATTATACCTTGCCTTCTTTTATTCCTTTGCCTCATTTCCAATATAGAGAAGATATTTATGCACATCCTTGTTTTCAGGCATTTTCAAAGTAGTTCACTGATGATTACCTCTCAAACCAGCTCTATGGTCAGGAGGCGAGGAAGGTTTTCATACAACACCCACAGTTCAATATTGAAGTGTTCCTGAAGAGGACGAAGGATGGACAGTCAATCATCCACGAGCACTGGCCTAAAGTTGCAAAGACCTTCAACGTGAATGAAGCCTCAATATCCATCTTCTGCTTCAGCAGTTTTCTAGATGAGATGCGTCTGTCTATGTACCGTCTATGATGCTAACTTTGAAAGGTTCTAGATGTTGCATGTGAAGCTTGGTGCTGGTGCAATTCTATAATGGGATAGCTAAGTGCTGAAGCTATATCATGTTGTACTCTGATGTATTTCAATTATGAAATCATGCTTCCTTAATATGGAAATGAAATATATTATGAGCTTAATATGAATGTCAATTAGATTAATAAATGGATTATTAATAATAGGGAAATTAGCCTGCTAATGGTGAATTAGCCTACTAATTGGGTTTTGCTATTGCAAACAGTTATTGAGAAAATACCGTGTGCGATGACCTCAGGCAACGCACACAGTTTCTAGGAATAAACCGTGTTGGATCAATGAATAATCACACACGGCGGTCTCTTGAAAACTATTTGCGCTAGGCCACCTTGCGCAAACGTTTACCACATAAAAACTGTGTGTGATGGACAACCTTTGCCACACAGTTTCTTCTACGCACCGTGTGTGATGCATTCAATAAAACAAACGATAAAATTGTTAATATCATGTGCAATGGCAACGCTATCACAAACGATTTAACGGGGAAAATTGTGTGTGATCTACCTGCAAACGGAAACGTTTTCCTTAGAGCGACTGTGTGGGATGTATATACGAACGAAAACGTTTAGCGGGGACTGACTGTGTGGGATGTACTTAAGACCGGAAATAATTTCGCCTGTATAATTGTATTTTTTTAGCACTACTGTACGTATAACCGTATTTGATCGCTCGTCGGTCGCACACGACCTCATTTTGCCGAGCGTGTGTGCTAGGAGGGCATATCCTCAACGGTTTCTGGGTCGTGTGTGAAGGACCCCCCATCGCAGTCACTCACTAGGTGACGGTTCAGCACGCCGTCATGGAAAGGGGTTAAAAACCGTTTGTATAGCACTTCACTGTAATAGTGACAAGAGATCAAAAGAAGACTCAAATAACTTTCATGGATAAAATAGATCTGATCATAAACTCAAACTTCATCGGATCCCAACAAACACACCGTAAAAGGTGTTACATCAAATAGATTTCCAAGAGACCATTGTATGGAGAATCAAAAGAGAGAGAGAGAGAGGAAGCCATCTAGCTACTAACTACGGGCCCGTAGGTCTACAATAAACTACTCACGCATCCTCGGACAGGCACCAATGAGGATGATGAACCCCTCTGTGATGGTGTCTAGATTGGATTTGGTGGTTCTAGAACTTGCGGCGGCTGGGATTGTCTTTCGTCGACTCCCCTAGGGTTTTTGGATTTTCGGGGTATTTATAGAGCAAAGAGGGGGTGCGGGAGGCGGCCGAGGTGGGCACAACTCACCTGGACGCGCCTAGGCCCCCAGGCGCGCCCTGGTGGGTTGTGCTCCCCTCAGAGCCCCCCTCTGGTACTTCTTTGGCGCAACATGTGTCTTCTGGTCCAGAAAAAATCTCCAAAATGTTTCCGGTATTGAATTTCTATGAAGTATAAAACAAGCAAAAAACAACGACTAGCACTGGGCACTATGTCAATAGGCTAGTCCCAAAAAATGATATAAAGTTGCTATAAAATAATTGTAAAACATTGAAGAATGATAATATAACAGCATGGAACAATCAAAAATTATAGATACATTGGAGACGTATTAGATACCAATTGAAAGTGCATTATGTCGACTAGAGGGGGTGAATAGGTGATTTTTTTATAAATTCTTCACTAAGGAATTACTACTTGAGGAATTTTCTAAGTGACGAAATACAAGCAGCGGAATAAGTACTCAGGTGCATGCATAACAAGACTGTAGCATAGTCATCATGATGAAATGAAACATACAAAGAGCACAGATAGCGTGTAAACATGATAAGCAGGCAGGAGACAAGGTGACTAAAGAAATAGGGTTGAGGAAATTGAGAAAGTCTTTGGTCAAAGTCTTCAACCAGTACGATCAATTTCATCAACACATGAGCGAGGAAATGAAAGGGTTGAGGAAACAGAACTAGTAGCTCAGTGAGGACAGTGATTTGGTAGACTAGTTCCAACTGTTGTGACATTTGTACGTCTGGTTGGAGCGGTTTGGTATTTAACCCAAAGGACACACAGTCCCAGGACACACTATCCTTACCATATTCTCCTTGAGCTAAGTTCACACAGACCTCGGCCAATCACTCATGGTAAGTCTTCAAGGTGACTTCTAAACCTTCATACACTAGTTCATCCAGCGATCCACAATTGCTCTTGGATGCTCTAGACCTTGACGCCTAACCGTCTGGAAGATGCACAGTCTTTAAAGTTAACAAGCGTCGATTCCACACAGGAACAATCTCTTCAGTGATGCTCAATCACTTTGGGTTTTAGGTGTTGGGGTTTTGGGTTTTTCCTCACTGGTGATTTTCTCTCAAAGTCCTCGGAGAATGGGATGCTCTAAAATGACAAGTGTCAATCTATCTCTCGGAGCATCCAACCAGCTAGTGGTTGAGGGGGAAGCTATTTATAGCCATGGGCAGCCCGACTTGATAAGACATAAATGCCCCTAATGATATGACCATTATGTGGATAAGATATCTGGGACAGCTAGCACGAAGCACAACAACGGTCGAAAATTTGAGCTCTCAAATTCCTCAGCATTATCATGTTCCTCACTGTAGGCAAATCACACTGGCGAGAAAATCCCAAATCCTCAGTTAGAACAAATTCCTCAAAGACCAGAAGATCTTCGTCTTTGTCACTGAAGAAATTGACTGAACTGCAAGAGATTTTCAAAGGCTTCACTCGAAGGATTGGGTATGTATAGGCTTTGAGATGAGCATCACTTGGAAAATTTTCCTTAGTATTACCTCGACCCCCTTTAATAGTACGGTGTTTCATACGACTCAAGAAAGGAAAATGAAACTACAAAAACAAAAGTCTTCACGCTTCAAAGTCCTCGCATCAATATTAATATCTTCAAGGTCACACCAATTTCCTCATTTTCAAAGTATTCAAGAAAACCAAAGTCTTCAGATGAATACATTCTTCTTTAGTGGTCGACTTTCTCTGGATATATCAAATTCCTCAGAGACTTATACAACATGTGTACACTCACAAACACATTAGTCCCCTAACATATAAGTCTTCAATACACCAAAATCACTAAGGGGCACTAGATGCACTTACAGTCTTGATGACCTCGTCATCCACGTATGCCTTGACTGTTTTGCCAATTTTCTTTTCCAGGAATGTCGGAATCATGCATTGGTATGTAGCGCCTGCATTTTTAACCCGAAGGGTGTGTTGAAGTAGAATGGCCCATAGGGGGTGATGAAGGCTGTTGTGGCTTGGTCGGACTTCTTCATCTTGATTTGATGGTATCTAGAGTAGGCATCGAGGAAGCACAGTGAGTCATGTCCGACGGTGGCATCGACGATCTGGTGTATGCGAGGTAAAGGAAAGGGATCCTTAGGGCATGCTTTATTTAGGTCCTTGAAATCAATGCACAATCGCCAGGATTTGTCTTTCTTGGGTACCATGACCAGATTAGCCAACCACTTGGGGTGTTTGATTTCTCGAATGAATCCGACTTCGAGTAATTTCGCTAGTTCTTCCCCCATAGCTTGATGCTTCAGTTCGGAAAATCAGCGTAGCACCTGCTTTGACTGGCTTGAAGCCTTTAATTATGTTTAGGCTATGCTCAGCTAGTCTTCGTGGGATTCCTGGCATATCTAAGGGGTACCAGGCGAATATATCCCAGTTTTTGCACAAAAATGCGTGCAATGCCTTATCGACCGTGGGTTCCAGCTCAGGTCCAATGGATGATGTCTTGTTAGGGTCCGTCGGATGCACATGAAATTTGACAATTTCATTTGCTGGCTTGAAAGATGTGGATTTGGACCTTTTGCTGAGGATTACATCATCTCTATCCATCATTGAGTGGAGTGTGGTTAATTCCTCGGCTGCAAGAGCCTCGGACAATGCTTCAAGGGCGAGTGACGTTGTTTTGTTCTCAGCCTGAAGAGCTCTATCCGGATCATTTACTACTGTGATCACGCCATTGGGCCCTGGCATCTTGAGTTTCATATACCCGTAATGTGGTATAGTGTGGAATCTTATGAATGCGTCCCGCCCCAATAGGGCATGATAACTGCTATGGAAGGGAACAATGTGGAAGAGTAATTACTAGGACCGGTATTTCTCGGGAGTGCCGAATACTACATTGAGAGTAACTCATCCGGCGCAACACGCCTCTTTTCTAGGGATGAGCCCTCGAAAGTTGGTGTGGCTTTGTTCAACATGAGATCTATCAAATTGCATTTTGTCCGGAGTGTCCTCGTAAATGAGGTTTAAGTTGTTGCCGTTGTGCATTAGCACCTTGTGGAGTCTAAATCCGTTCACTATGGGATCGAGGACCAGGGTGGAAGGTGCTCAGGCAGGACGGGCCCTCGGCTCGTCATCCTCGCCGAAGGTGATGTGTGTGTATGTCCATGAATTTGTTGCTACCACCTGGTGGATTTGATCGGGCTCTCGAAGGGCTCCCTTCCTCTGATTTTTTTAGGAAAACGTCTCATGGATTGTTAGGATCTCAGCATTGTCATCCAGGGGCGTTGCTGATCGTCTGCTTGAGGGTGAGCCTCCGAAGATGGTCTCTCCACTCTTTGCAACTTGCCTAACCACCCAAGAAGCTCGAAGGCTGTGAGTTGGATTTATGTTCGCAAGACGGAGTGTATGGGGCATGACTTTTCCAGTAGTTCATCAAGGACTGTTCTGGATCCTGCAAGGGGTTTATTCTTTTTCTCGATCGACTTGTATTTAGGTGACTGATGGGGGCACGCGCTTCGCCCGAGCTCTTCTGGGTTCCTCGACATGGATTGACTCCATTTGACTTGTTGAGCCTGCCAGGCGCTTTCCATGGCGCAGTACTTGCATACCAGATCCGACAGCTTGACAAAGTTTTGAATGTGATGGCGGGCGAGGGCGTTTAGTATTCCTTCGTCTTGGCAGTTATGACGGAAAGTCGCTGGAATTTCCTGACTGCCGCAGTCCACTCTCTTGTTTTCAACGAAGAATCTAGTCCAGAATTGTCAGACCATTTCTCCGGGCTGTTGTTTCACGTACATTAGATCCTATAAGTCAGGCCGCCCTGAGTTGCTTGGAGAGTACTCGATGTGGGGGTAGGTGGGAAAAACTTTGTATCCCAACAGGGTGTGAATCCGGAGTTTTTGCGGCGGTTTCCTACGTCATCATGGAATCCGTTGCGCTGGGCTCGGGATCCGGTTTATCAACCTGGCATGGTTGCATAGACTCAAGGTCGTGTGCTGAATCAGGCCTTAGTTTTGGACTCTTTTGGGGACAGAGATCGGATTCCGAATTAGAAGAAAGATCTTGATGATCGAAGACTTGCACACAATCCGTTCTTACCTCTGAGGTTGCAGGGGAGAATCTTCACCCAAGTCTTTGATGGTAGCAACCAAGTGTGTGATGGGTGGGATGTAGATTTCCCTGTCGTCGGGTTTAAGTCCGATCTGATCGTAAATCGAGGATTGGCCATCAGAAATTCCCATGGCTGCGATCCGGTCTAGTAACTCGCTTAATTGCGAGAGATCTTTTGGGTCCATGTTCCGTGAGTGCTCGGGGTCGATTCGCGGTACTGCCACTCCAGGGATGTTCGATATCGCCCCGGGGCATTGTCCAACCAAAGCTGGCTCTGATTTGTCAGGGGTATTTACTGAATCGGTGTTTAAGGCCAAACCCGAGGTGGTAGCTACCCTAGTAGCAGGGTATGCCACGCTCGAGGTGGAAGCCTCGGGGTTTGCGAGCTCTTCAAGTGAGGTTGAGAACCTTGTCAGAATAAGATCTCCCCGGGAGTTGGCGACAAACTCTATGTTTCCAAACATGATCTCTTGGTCGGGGATGAAGCTACTGGCCCGGCCAAGGCAGCCGGTCGGGCCAGCATGCAGCATGATGTCTGCTAGAACTACGTCGGTATTTCCCCAAAGAGGAAGGGATGATGTAGTATAGCGACGGTAGGTATTTCCCTCAGTGATGAGACTAAGGTTATCGAACCAATAGGAGAACCTCCTCACACCACCTAAATAGCACCTGCACACAAATAACAAATACTCGCAACCTGACGTGTTAAAGGGGTTGTCAATCCCTTTTGGGTACGACGCCTCAAGATAGGCAAATAAAGTGAGGTAAAAGTGGTAGATCGGATAAATAGATCGGGGAACAAATAAATTGTAGCAAGGTATTTTTGTATTTTTGGTTTAATAGATCTGAAAATAAATGCAAAGGAAAATAGATCGCAAAGGCAAATATGATGAAAAGAGACCCGGGGGCCGTAGGTTTCACTAGTGGCTTCTCTCGAGAAAAATTGCAAATGGTGGGAAAACAATTACTGTTGGGAAATTGATAAAACTTCAAATAATCATGACAATATCCAGGCAATGATCATTATATAGGCATCACGTCCAAGACTAGTAGACCGACTCCTGCCTGCATCACTACTATTACTCCACACATCGACCGCTATCCAGCATGCATCTAGTGTATTAAGTTCATGGAGAAACGGAGTAATGCAATATGAACGATGACATGATGTAGACAAGATATATTTATGTAGAAATAGACCCCATCTTGTTATCCTTAATAGCAACGATACGTACGTGTCGTTTCCCCTTCTGTCACTGGGATCGAGCACTGTAAGATCCAACCCATCACAAAGCACGTCCTCCCATTGCAAGATAAATTGATCAAGTTGGCCAAACAAAACCCAAATATCAGAGAAGAAATACGAGGCTATAAGCAATCATGCATATAAGAGATCAAAGAAGACTCAACTTTCATGGATAAAAACATAGATCTGATCATAAACTCAAAGTTCATCGGATCCCAACAAACACACTGCAAAAAGGCTTACATCATATGGATCTCCAAGAGACCATTGTATTGATAATCAAGAGAGAGAGAGAGAGAGGAAGCCATCTAGCTACTAAGTACGGACCCGTAGGTCTACAAAGAACTACTCACGCATCATCGGAGAGGCACCAATGAAAGTGATGAACCCCTCCGTGATGGTGTCTAGATTGGATCTGGTGGTTCTGGACTCTGCGGTGGCTGGAATTGATTTTCGTTGACTCCCTTAGGGTTTCTAAAATATTGGGGTATTTATAGAGCAAAGAGGCGGTTCAGGGGGCACCCGAGGTGGGCACAACCCACCTGGACGCACGCCTTGGTGGGTGCTGCCCTCCTTGAGGCGCCCCCCAGGTGCTTCTTGGCCCACTGGATGTCTTATGGCCCAAAAAAATCCTCAAAAATTTTCGCTGCGTTTGGACTCCGTTTGGTATTGATTTCCTGCGATGTAAAAAACATGCAGAAAACAACAACTGGCATTGGGCACTTTGTCAATAGGTTAGTACCAAAAAATGATATAAAATGACTAGAAAATGATTGTAAAACATCCAAGAATGATAATATAACAGCATGGAACAATAAAAAATTATAGATACGTTGGAGACGTATCAGCATCCCCAAGCTTAATTCCTGCTCGTCCTCGAGTAGGTAAATGATAAAAACAGAATTTTTGATGTGGAATGCTGCCTAACATGTTCATCACATTCCTTTTCTTTATAGCATGGACATATGGACTTTTATATGATTCAAAGAAATAGTCTAGTGTTGACATGAAGACTTTAATGCTCAAGCATACCAACAAGCAACCATGTCGTTCAAAATATCAACACTAAAGCAAGTTATCCCTAGCCCATTATGCTCAATCATTGATCCATTCATGAAACACACTCGAATATTAGCTACACCCAATGCTCAAATACGATCATAGTGCCCCTTAGTTGGTGATTTATAAGAGAAGATGGAGACTCAAATTCAAAATAAAAATTGCATAAGTAAAAGGAAGGCCCTTCGCGGAGGGAAGTAGGGATTTGTAGAGATGCCAGAGCTCAAATCTTAAATTGAGAGATAAAAATATTTTTGAGAGGCATACTTTTCCCATCAGCGAAATCGACTTAGAGATCCCAACACTTTCCATGCTAGATAAATCATAGGCGGTTCCCAAACAAAAAATAAAGTTTATTCCTTTTTCCACCATTACTTTCACTTTCCATGGCTAGCCGAATCCACGGTTGCCCTCCATACCAACACTTTCCAAGGAAATTATTATTTGACAACATGAAGTAAATTAATTTTTCATTTCGGGACTGGACATCCCTAATAGCTTTGCCGTACTCTCGTGCAATGACAAGTGAATAAACACTCATCGTGAGAATAACACATCTAGCATGGAAAATATTGGTCACCCTTCACCGCCTCGCGAGCGGTAGAGCACACAAAAGAGAAATTTATTTTGAAAATTAGAGACGGCACATGCAAATTTTCTTAGAACAGCATGGAAATACCGCATATAGGTAGGTATAGTGGACTCATAAGGCAAAACTGGTTTAAAGGGTTTTGGATGCACAAGTAGTGATCATACTTAGTGCAAAATGAAGGCTAGCAAAAAGATTGAGAAGCGACCAACCAAAAAGCGAAAAATCTCGTACCCAAGCATTAAGCATAAGTAACACCGAATAATGCACCATAAGTAGGATATAAATTTCATTGCATAACTATTGGCTTTCGTGCTTGCATAGGGAATCACAAACCTTAACATCAATATTCTTACTAAAGCACAATTACTCATCAACATGACTCACATATCATATCGTCATATCTCAAAATCATTACTAAGAATCAAGTTTATTTTGTCCAATGATCTTCATGAAAGTTTTTATTATATCCTCCTTGGATATGTATTACTTTGGGACTATTTTTATATGTTGCTTTTGATAAGCTCAAACAAATTTAAGTGAAGATCAAGAGCATAATTTTTCTTTCTCTCAAAATAATCTTAGTAAAGCAAGAGAAAATTTCTTAAAAAATTAGTAACTCCCAAATAAATCTATGTGAAACATGAGAGCATTTCTTCAAAAATAACAAAGCACACCGTGCTCAAAAAGATATAAGTGAAGCACTAGAGCAAATCCATGGCTCTAAAAATTTAAGTGAAGCATAGGAGCAAGCATAGCATAATTTTTGGCTCTCTCAAAAAGGTGTGTTCAGCAAGGATTCAAGACTTAGAACACAAAGAAAAACAAGCAAAGACTCATATCATACAAGACGCTCCAAGCAAAACTCATAATATGTGACGAATAAAAATATAGCTTCAAGTAAAATACCGATGGGTGTTAGAAGAAAGCGGGGATGCCACTCGGGGGGCATCCCCAGGCTTAGTTGCTTTCTACTTATTTGAATATTATCTTTGGGTGCCTCGGGCATCCCCAAGCTTAGCCTTTTTCTAATCCTTATTCCTTCATCCATCGTAAGATCACCCAAAACATGAAAACTTCAATCACACAAAACTCCAACAAAACCTTCGTGAGATCCGTTAGTATAAGAAAGCAAACCACTACTATAAGTACTGTTGAAAACCTATTCTTATTTTCTTTTTGCATTATATATACTATATTCCAACTTTTTTATGTCAAAAACTCATCAAATAAAACCATAGAATCATCAAAACAAGCACACAACACAAAGAAAACAGAATATGTCAAAAACAGAACAGTTTATAGCAATCTGGATATTTAGAATACTTATGTAACTCTAAAAATGTTGCAAAATTAGGAAAACCTGGGTAATTTGTGTATTAATCTTCTGCAGACTGAATCAACTCAAAAGCACTTTTCTGTTATTTATTAAAACTATTTTCGTGAGTGCACAAGTTTCTGCTTTTCAGCAATATCAAATCAACTTTCACCCAAATCAACCCAAAGTCCTTGCTTGGTACAAACACTAATTAAAACACAAAAAACACAATCATAACAGTAGCATAATTGTGCTAACACTCAAGAACAGAAAGCAAAAAGAAAAAATAAATTTTATTCATTGGGTTGCCTCCCAACAAGCGCTATCGGTTTATGCCCCTAGCTAGGCATAAAGCGTAGGATCTAAGTTTTGTCATCCTTGTCCAATTCTTTGATCAAGCACTTAGGATGTTTCAAGGATTTTGCATATAACTTCTCAGCAACAATACTTCTAGGCATGAGATTGAAAAACTTATTTTCGCAAAAAGGGTCTCTTATGACTTCAATAAAGTTGGGATGGATACTAATCATCTTAGGGTCTCCTTTATCATTGCTAGAAGTTGCACCTTTGTTTTTAGTGACTTGAGTAGTCTTGCTAATTTTCACGGGAGTTTTAGCGGAAGCAAAAGCAGTACCTAGATTAGAAAAAATTTCTTCCAGTTTATCAATCCTAGACGGGCTCTCTTCGATTCTTTCATGAATTATAGTTCACTTTTATTTTAGCAACTTAAAAATGTCTCATGCTTTTGACCCAACTTTAGTAGCATAACTTTGCATTTTTCTATCCAAGTTTTCAATATGTTCTACGGTAAGCATTTTCCTTTCAATAGCATCTAGTCTTTCCATAACATGCTCAAGAGTCAATATTGTTTCATTGATCACGAGTGGTGGTGAACCCACTAAATTTCCCAAATCATTAAAAGCATCCAGAGAAGGACACATCAAGAAATTCCCACCGGTAATCGTATCAAGGACGAATCTGTACCAAGTGGTAATGCCCACATAAAAACAACGAAGAAGAACAACGGTAGATTGCTTACGGATAGATATATTATGAGCATTGCAAATCCTATACCAAGCATCTTTTAAATTTTCTCCTCCCCTTTGTTTAAAGTTGAGAACCTAGTTCTCGGGGGTGCACGCAATAGAAGAAGAAAAATCCATAACGATAAAACGTGATAAACAAGATTGCACATGAAAAACAGATCTGACGAGAAAACGGTGAACGAAAAAGAGGGCGAATAAAATGGCAATTTTTTGTGAAGTGGGGGAGAAGAAAACCAGAGGCAAATGGAAAATAATGTAAATTGCGAGGAGATGAGATTTGTAATTAGGAACCTCGTTGATGTTGAAGATCCTCCTCGGCAACGGTGCCATAAATTCCTTTTGATGTCTGCTAGAACTATGTCGGTATTTCCCCAAAGAGGAAGGGATGATGCAGTATAGCGACGGTAGGTATTTCCCTCAGTGGTGAGACCAAGGTTATCGAACCAGTAGGAGAACCTCCTCACACCAAATAAACAACACCTGCACACAAATAACAAATACTCGCAACCTGACGTGTTAAAGGGGTTGTCAATCCCTTTCGGGTACGGCGCCTCAAGATAGGCAAATAACGTGAGATAAAAGTGGTAGATATGATAAATATATCGCGGAACAAATAAATTGCAGCAAGGTATTTTTGTATTTCTGGTTTAATAGATCTGAATAAATGCAAAGGAAAATAGATCGCAAAGGCAAATATGATGAAAAGAGACCGGGGGCCATAGGTTTCACTAGTGGCTTCTCTCGAGAAAAA
>NC_041389.1:84936621-84948714 GCF_002162155.2 Triticum dicoccoides
AAAAGAAACAAAGAAACAAAGTAAAAGAAAGAAAACGGAGAATAAATAATGCCGATGAAAAAAAAGAAAGAAAATAAAAAATCCATGAAAACCGCCTTATTTCCTTTAAGTAGAAATCGTCCTAGTATTAAAGCACGAGCTAGATATGTGACATAGTGGCTAGCGTAGTACGTTCTAAACAGTCGGTGCCTGAAAACTGCAATCAAGCAGACACAACCAAAAAACAAGAACCGCTCGTCCCGAAAAGACCGGATCGCCTGCGCAGGCGGAAAGGAGGCGAGCGGGGCTGCCCTTTGCGTGCCGCCGACGCTGCCGCTAGTTCCCTCTCCGCAGCTGCTCTTGCGGTGGCAGGGAGGAAGAACCTCAGATCTGAGCGTGGGGTGGGTTCGCAGTAGGGTTAGGGTTGAGGGAGATGCTGTTGAGGCTATTGCGGCGGCATCGCGCCTGATTAAGGTTCGTCGGGCTCTTCACGGTCAGACAAATCTCTTATCTTCATCTAGGGGCCAGCGGGGTGGAGGATCACCGGATCTCATCGAGGTCGCGGGCTATGGGTGTGTGGAGGTTGACCGGCACCGGCCGGTTGGGTCCTCGGATGAGGTGGTTGTGTGGAGACGGAGATTCTTCTTCCTCCTCATCGGTATGATTTTCCGTTGTTGTTCCTCCACTTACTTTGTGCAGCTGCTGGAGGGATGACCTACTTTGCCTAGGCGGTTGGCCCGGCCGCGGTGTTAGAACTGGATCTTAGTTCTCTTCCATCTGGAAGGGACACATATAGCGGTACTCAAAGCCACAAATAGTAAAGGCTGGTGCATGCATGGTGGATGCACATGTGTGTCCTTGTCTTTTAGGTGTCGTGCGAAGAAAAGGGGAGCAGTGTGGCGGTGATTATGCCATGGTTGAAGATGATGACCTATTTGGGTTTGGTTGCAGATTTTTGTATTGCGGGCGTCTTCTCGCAAGGTTCAAAAATGATGACACAGAGCTTCGAAGATCTTCGTCCTTTACTAGTTGTTGTAGGGCGCTCTTTGTTTTTCTGTTTTTTTGTGTGTATGTGTGTGTGTGTGTGCGCGTGTTAGGGTGTGTTTGTACGGGTCAAGAACTTTGTATTATTTCGTGATTTGAATGCAAGCATACTTTCTCAAAAAAGTTCGGTGCCGGCATCGATCCCCGGCAGCGCCCGCACATATTTAGTCTTTGTTTTTCCTGAAAATAAGCGCTCGTGGGCCGGCCCAATACTGTAGCATATCGGCGCGAGAGGGTTTGTTCGGCTCGCTTAAAGCGAGAAATAGCTCTCGCGCCAAGTTACCTAATCGGCCTTCCTGCAAGAAGTTAAGGGGGCGACTCCACCAGTGGGCCCAAGTGGCCCAATATCTTTTCACCACTTGGACTTTTAAGACTCGTCGATATTATATTAAATATAAAAGCCTCTTAACTATTATTAGAGCCCATTATTATTAATTTAATATCTTCAGAAACATTTTTCACCTACATATAATTTATCAGCATTGCCCGGTAAACCCCAAAACCCTTCCACTTCCAGTGACACCGAAACGCTTCCGGTTCCTCTCAAAATTATTTTGAATATTAATGAAACTATCTCATAAACATTTTCTCATTACTCTTGTCCTATTAGCACTCAGCAGATCATGACTACCTTAAGCTTGGTTAAAAATAGACATGAACAAAACCCCTTTCGTTCAATGACCGGTAGCGGAACGTGGACATCCATATCGATCTTTATGAGTACATGAATGAAATTGGAGTGAACCTTTGGTTATCATGTGCTATTCCCTTAGTTTCAGATACTTTATAAAACCCGAGATGAGATATATTGGTATCCTCTTGAGTCATACACATGCTCACTATACCGGTATCTTTGTTACCGGTTTTGTTCTTCTTTCTCGTTGACATGTTCCGGCATCCCCGCAATTTAGTCACCTGTGTCTGGCCAGACGATAATGGATGTCGTCACACCGAGAGGGCCCTAACAATATCTTTCCATCGTCGGAGGAGAAAATCTCACTCTTGAGCTATCTAGTCCCTTGACAAACTTTCCGATAAACCTGTAAGTTGTCGTTATGATCATCGTGTTACAAATAACGTTTGAGCAACCACAAAGTCCACCATACGGGAAGAAGTGACTATGATACTCTTCTGGTCTAAGAAACTAAAGCACACGTTAACACTCCGTGTTATAACAATTGACTTCTGGCGGTGGCATTATCTTGAAGTATAACAAACAAGTTTGGGTCGATTCAATATGATTGTTCTTCCAATGTCATATTCTCAATGTTTTTTTAGGACTATCGTTACACTTAACAACATTCTAAGATCTGAAAAACATGATCATGAATAACACTTGAGCTAGTCTTAGAGGCGAGACTAGTAATCAGGTCTTACCGTTTATTATTTTACACGTGAGTTTTCCACTGAATCACATATTCCAGAATCATAGTAGTTATAACATAGAATATAAACTATTAATTATGAATATGGAAATATGATAACAAAATATTATTGCCTTTAGGGCATATTTTTAATAGCCTCCCACTTGCACTAGAGTCAATAATCTAGTTAGCATATTTTGCCGCAAGACCATGAAAGCGCTATGGCTCAACATCGAGGAGTCCGAGCGGCTCACTACGAAGAGGGTGGCCGGCGATGCGAAAGTGATCCGGCTCACGTAGGAGCATCACCGTGCCGCCCGCGGTCTCACAGGCTTCATCTCATTCTCCTCCGATGACAATGGCGCAAAGAGCATGAACAACGACGACGCCCGTGCGACCACGGACGCCTTCGCGAAGGACAACTAATGCCACTCTGGTGACCGCAAGGGCTGGCACAGAAATAGTGAAGTTCAGCGCCCCTCTGTTTTTATTCTAGTATCCTATCTAGTGTTAGGTGATGAACCGCCTCTTTTGGTCCAGTTGTACATGTCTGGTGATGAACTTTTGCTATGTCTGTGAATTTTATCTATGTTTGTTTATTTCTATGATTAACTCCGCCTATGTTGTCTCAACATAGCCGGTCCCAAGCCCGGGTAAAGGAGGAGGGTTGTGATAGGCTTGGCGAGCCAACGTAAAAACTCAGCCACTCTTATGGAGATGAAACCCAAAAGATTTTCGTTGGGGCGTAACCCTCTCAGCGACGCGCCACATCAGAACCCGGATGTGGTGGAAAATGGGCAAGGGCCGGGCCGTCACCCCCCCAGGTGGCGCGCCGTATCTTGATCCGGATACGGTGGCAAGTGAGCGAGGATCGGGTCGTCGCATCCTTAGTGGCGCGCTACATCAGCGCCCGGATGTAGTGGAAGATGAGCAAGGGTCTTCGCATTTGACTCGACGAGTGCGAAGGGTAAGGAAGCTAGCCGAGCCTAGGAGGATTCGCTTAGGTAGCTGGAACGTAGGGTCTCTGACAAGGAAACTTCGGGAGCTAGTTGATGCAGCGGTGAGAAGAGGTGTTGATATCCTTTGCGTCCAAGAAACCAAATGGCGAGGACAGAAGGCGAAGGAGGTGGAGGATACCGGCTTCAAGCTATGGTACACGGGGATGGCTACAAACAGAAATGGCGTAGGCATCTTGATCAACAAGAGCCTCAAGTATGGAGTGGTAGACGTCAAGAGACGTGGGGACCGGATTATCCTGGTCAAGTTGGTAGTTGAGGACTTGGTTCTCAATGTTATCAGCGCGTATGCCCCGCAAGTAGGCCACAATGATAACACCAAGAGGGAGTTCTGGGAAGGCCTGGAAGACATGGTTAGGAGTGTACCGGTTGGTGAGAAGCTCTTCATAGGAGGAGACCCCAATGGCCACGTGGGTACATCTAACACAGGTTTTGAAGGGGCGCATGGGGGCTTTGGCTATGGCATCAGGAATCAAGAAGGAGAAGATGTCTTAAGCTTTGCTCTAGCCTACAACATGATTGTAGCCAACACCCTCTTTAGAAAGAGAGAATCACATCTGGTGACTTTTAGTAGTGGCCAACACTCTAGCCAGATTGATTTCATCCTCTCGAGAAGGGAAGATAGGCGTGCGTGCCTAGACTGTAAGGTGATACCTGGAGAGAGTGTTGTACCCCAGCATAAGCTGGTGGTTGCTGACTTCCGCTTTCGGATTCGTGTCCAGCGGGATAAGCGGGCTAAAGTCGCTAGAACGAAGTGGTGGAAGCTCAAGGGGGAGGTAGCTCAGGCGTTCAAGGAGAGGGTCATTAAGGAGGGCCCTTGGGAGGAAGGAGGGGATGCGGACAATGTGTGGATGAAGATGGCGACTTGCATTCGTAAGGTGGCCTCAGAGGAGTTTGGAGTGTCCAGGGGAAGGAGAAGCGAAGATAAGGATACCTGGTGGTGGGATGATGATGTCCAGAAGGCGATTAAAGAGAAGAAAGATTGCTTCAGACGCCTATACCTAGATAGGAGTGCACACAACATAGAGAAGTACAAGATGGTGAATAAGGCCGCAAAGCTGTTGGTGAAGCAAGGGGTCGGGCGTATGAGGACCTCTACCAACAGTTAGGCACGAAGGAAGGCGAAAGGGACATCTATAAGATGGCCAAGATCCGAGAGAGGAAGACGAGGGATATTGGCCAAGTCAAATGCATCAAGGACGGAGCAACCAACTCTTGGTGAAGGACGAGGAGATTAAGCATAGATGGCGGAGTACTTCGACAAGCTGTTCAATGGGGAGAACGAAAGCTCTACCATTGAACTAGACGACTCTTTTGATGAGACCAGCATGCATTTTGTGCGTCGAATCCAGGAGTCTGAGGTCAAGGAGGCTTTAAAAAGGATGAAGGGAGGCAAGGCGATGGGCCCGGATTGTATCCCCATTGAGGTGTGGAAAGGTCTGGGGACATAGCGATAGTATGGCTAACCAAGCTTTTCAACCTCATTTTTCGGGCAAACAAGATGCCAGAAGAATGGAGAAGGAGTATATTAGTAACAATCTTCAAGAACAAGGGGGATGTTCAGAGTTGTACTAATTACCGTGGAATTAAGCTGATGAGCCATACAATGAAGCTATGGGAGAGAGTCATTGAGCACCGCTTAAGAAGAATGACAAGCGTGACAAAAAACCAGTTTGGTTTCATGCCTGGGAGGTCGACCATGGAAGCCATTTTCTTGGTACGACAGCTTATGGAGAGATATAGGGAGCAAAAGAAGGACTTGCATATGGTGTTCATTGACTTGGAGAAGGCCTGTGATAAGATACCGCGGAATGTCATGTGGTGGGCCTTGGAGAAACACAAAGTCCCAGCAAAGTACATTACCCTCATCAAGGACATGTGCGATAATGTTGTGACAAGTGTTCGAACAAGTGATGTCGACACTGATGACTTCCCGATTAAGATAGGACTGCATCAGGGGTCAGCTTTGAGCCCTTATCTTTTTGCATTGGTGATGGATGAGGTCACAAGGGATATACAAGGAGATATCCCATGGTGTATGCTCTTTGTGGATGATGTGGTGCTAGTTGACGATAGTCAGGCGGGGGTAAATAGGAAGTTGGAGTTATGGAGACAGACCTTGAAATCGAAAGGGTTTAGGCTTAGTAGGACTAAAACTGAGTACATGATGTGCGGTTTCAGTACTACTAGGTGTGAGGAGGAGGAGGTTAGCGTTGATGGTCAGGTGGTACCTCAGAAGGACACCTTTCGGTATTTGGGGTCAATGTTGCAGGAGGATGGGGATATTGATGAAGATGTGAACCATCGGATCAAAGCCGGATGGATGAAGTGGCGCCAAGCTTCTGGCATTCTCTGTGACAAGAGAGTGCCACAAAAGCTAAAAGGCAAGTTCTACAGGACGGCGGTTCGACCCGCAATGTTGTATGGCGCTGAGTGTTGGCCGACTAAAAGGCGACATGTTCAACAGTTAGGTGTGGCGGAGATGCGTATGTTGAGATGGATGTGTGGCCATACAAGGAAGGATCGAGCCCGGAATGATGATATACGAGATAGAGTTGGGGTAGCACCAATTGAAGAGAAGCTTGTCCAACATCGTCTGAGATGGTTTGGGCATATCCAGCGCAGGCCTCCAGAAGCTCCAGTGCATAGCGGATGGCTAAAGCGTGCAGAGAATGTCAAGAGAGGGCTGGGTAGACCGAATTTGACATGGGAGGAGTCCGTTAAGAGAGACCTGAAGGATTGGGGTATCACCGAAGAGCTAGCTATGGACAGGGGATGGAAGCTTGCTATCCATGTGTCAGAGCCATGAGTTGGTTGCGAGATCTTATGGGTTTCACCTCTAGCCTACCCCAACTTGCTTGGGACTAAAGGCTTTGTTGTTGTTGTTTCTTTCTATGATTATTTTGTTGATGATCTAAGTAAGTTTATCTCATGTTGCATGAGTGCATGGATTCCAGGACCGGATATGAGGGGGCAGCTGCAAACGCTAAGAATGTCTGTGGACACGCCTATGGACGTATAAAGGGTCAAATTTGTGAAGTCCGGTTGTAGATGCTCTAAGTACCTTTTGAAAGGAAAAAAAGAACATACCTAGTGTAGTCGTGTAGAATCCAGATGAACCTCTTGCACTAACAATTGCAGGGAATTGCAGGGCATGCCAAGAAGATAAGAAAAACACCATGAGCATAACTGAGTAAAGCTGAATGCAAAACTCTGTTCAAAGAATAGCAAAGAAAGGATAGGTCAATTCATGCAGCTCCAAACCCGCTAAGATAACGTCGTTATGGACAAATATTGCAACCAAACGACATGTACAAAAACACTCCTCACTAGCTATGCATTCTTCACCTTATTAGTACTACTATTCTCAGACAAGGACAGAAAACTTGAAAAGAAACGGTAACGACCATATCATTGCAGAGCACACCATCAGGCATATGCCGTCTGTCACAGAACATCGCCGTAGCCTACCAAAATCGAGACCCCTGATCCAGCACAGCTTGGGGACTGGTTAGCTAGCCAGCTGCAACACCTTCTGACACACGAGCAGTAATACCTAGTGTAGTACTACTACTAGGGTAGCATCTGGTGCAAGGAAAATACAGCAGGGTCGATACAGAGATGGGAGAATGAATCAAAGCCAGCCCGTCTCGTTCTCTTCTTCCTCCTCTCCGAGCGACCCGGCACTGGCAGCTGCTTATATCACACGCGCAGCTCCTCCATCGCACTGACAGCCTCCCTGCAAGCAAGATGCGAGAATCAAAGGCATCAAAAAGGATGCCTAATCATTCAGGGCAGTGAGTGTGTGAGTGACCAGCATTGCTACCTCAGAGCTTTGGTGATCTCGTCACTCTTAGGGTCCAGTTCCTGTGCTTTCAGGAACGCGTCGGCTGCTCCTTTGTAATCCTGCGCATGGGCGAAATATCGCAAGAGGTGTATCGAATCAGATTGCTGAGGGGGAACTGGACAGAGAGTGGCTAGCTATACATACCTTCATGAAACTGAGAGCTTTGCCCTCACGGTACCATGCCTTGGACCAATGGGGCCGCATCATTATGCATTGCCGTGCATCTTCCAAAGCTCTGTCCCCTTCTCGCATCCGCAGCCAGCAGAGGCTCCGGTTAGCAAACATGGTGGCATCAAGTGGGTCTATATCCATTACCTGCATTTACGACCAGAGAGCTCAGCTTCAGGTGTCTGTTGGTGCAGTAGTAAATTAATCTAACAGGCTCTGTCAAGCACATCATTGCCTTTTCTTTAGTTTAACATCTGATCTGATGTACTCCCTCCGTTCGGAATTACTCGTCCAAGAAATGAATGTATCTAGATGTATTTTAGTTGTAGATACGTTCATTTTTATCCGTTTTTATGACAAGTAATTCCGGACGGAGGGAGTAACAAAAGTGGTTGTGGGCTTCCCAGATAAAATCATGAATGATCTATCCTAGGAAATGCATTGTAATCACCCAACTATCACCCCACATAAGCCGACCATAATTCTATGTTGGAAATTCCAAAACAAAGAACCAACCAGTTCAATGAACCATCATTCAGAGAATTAAGTAGTAAGACTATAATAAAAACTACTCCCTCCGTCCCATAATGTAAGACGTTTTTTGGCACTAGTGTAGTGCCAAAAAACATCTTACATTATGGGACGGAGGGAGTACAAGCCCGTCTTCACCCCCAAATCTGACGTCTTAAAACATGTATTAAATCATTAAATGGTTCATGCATTTACCAGGCCATAGAAGTACATCGCTGTAATATAGTCTTCCTTTCCAAATGCTTCCTTTCCTCGTGACTTCAAATCAGCTATCCGTTGTTCCACAGAAGATGCGTCCTGGACCAGTACCATGGTCAGTTACATGCATACATAGTGAATGGCAGGTTCCAACAGCACGCCAAGTATTACAGTTGGAAAATTAAGTTAAAGTTCTTGGTCAGTAATCCTTCAATAATAGGCATACACACTGTTTCCTCAGTTAGCTTTGCAAACTTGGTCAAACAAAATGCCAACTAAATTTGAATACATATATCTATTTATGTATTAGCGTCCGCCATCCTAAGATTGAACTCCCACTGTTCACTATTATAAGTTGTTCTAACTTTTTTTATGATTTGGATGTATACAGAATCATTTTAGTGTGTTGGTTCACTCATTTCAGTCCGTATGTAGTAATATCTAAAGAGTGCCTATACAACTGGGTTTAGTAACTTCCCTATGATGATACTGTACTTCCTTTTACCAGTTCTTAAATTTCTCAAGAAAATGCAGGCTTGCAGGCAGGCTACCGTTGCCCCGTTTTATCATGTTTAGTTGCATTTTTCTTCTATGGATATCAAAGTGGAAACAACTGAAGGTCCAGTGATACATCAAAAAATGGGTCGGTCCATGCATGTTCAAAGGTCATGAGTATGCATACAGCCTGGTGATCTTTTCACTCTGTAAAGGAGAATACAGCGTATGGAAGTACTGTGTTCGAAATAGAAGATATCAACCAATCATGCAGCTTCAGGACTACAGGTTATGGCAGAATGAAGTAATTGATAAATCATCTACACACCTGATGCTTGATACGTGGTGATCTTGCAGTATTCATTATCCCATTAACGCTCCAAACTGGCTGAGATGGAATGGGTTTTGTCTTAGGAAACAGAATTTCAACAAGCTCACGTTGACCACGAGCTGCTGCTAGCTCAATTGGAACTGCGCCATGCTATATCATAGAACAGAACATAATATGTTATATGATCCAGGATGAAAAGATAAAGCGGTCAACATCATCAAATTACTATTTTTAACTGAAAATTCTGTAAGAAAACGAGATATTCTTGAATTCATCCCAGTGGCAGTAAGAATCCTAGATACTGCTAAATGAAATTCATTTGAGAGCATAAAATAAAAATTAGTAAACAGAGAGACAAGGGCAGAGCTACAGTTACCTGGTTAGGGATGTTAGCGTCGGCTCCAGCCTCTAGTGAAATCATGACAAAGTCCATTAAGCCATCATCAACTGCCTCCGTTAAAGGAGTTGGTCCAGAGTAACCATGAACATTCACATCAGCGCCAGCCTATTAATGAATAGGAGTAAAAAAAAACCTTCAGTGATAGGAAAAACCAAGCTACTCGGTCATGAAACACCCGACAAGGAAAAAACAAGGTACTCAACAAAATCAGGACACATTTAAACATAAAAAACATATGAAAATACATGAAGTCTGTAAGTTATTGGAACCTCAATCAGTAGCTTCATGCATTTCAAGGCCTTTCCACAGACGGCCATCATGAGTGGTGAAAAGACGTGATTAGCCACTCTGTTGGGCTGAAAAGATAAATAGCCATAGTTTTGAAAAGAGTTAACTAGATCACATAAAGATTATTTTTAAATGAGCCCATCAAATATTTGATACACCCCCCCAAGAATAAATCATTATATCACCAAACGAAACGCAGTTAATCGTGTTTGCCTTTCCAATTCATAATATTGCATTCAATTATCTGATAGTGGAATAGACAACTTACATTAGCACCATGCTCCAGCAGAACCTTCACAACCTCAACATGGTCCTTTGCAACCGCCAAGTGTAATGGTGTGCCCCGATGATCCATAGGATCCACATGAACCCCTTTCAACAGCAATAGCCTCACAGCCTCGCAGTGTCCTGGAGGCACAACAAACATGGTGCAAATCCAAATAGATCAGAACCAGAGCCTCTGCAGAAGAGTAGCTCCTTGTATGTAGGCAATGTCAATCCTTTGATTTCAGGGACTCAAAGTGAACTCAAGAATGAGAAAGACCACCTTCCTCTGCTGCATTGTGCAATGACACAGAGCCCCTGTCATCGGCCGTGGATGGGTCTGCGCCGCGGTCGAGAAGGTACCTCATAACCTCGACATTTCCCCCAAATGCGGCGTAGAACATCGGTGTCACATCTACAAGGGTAACACAACATCTCGGTACTAACAGAAACAAATTTTCCTGCTATGGACGCATAAGATTCCAACTAGGTGCGCATACCTGTTTTCGTGGCGGAATCGACATCAAGCCCTGATTCCTCCACCAGGAACTTGCAGCTGTCCAGGCACCCCTTGGCCGCAGCGAAATGAAGTGCGGTTTGCCCTTTATCGTCCTTGGCTCGCCGGAGATCCACCTTCTTGGCCATTCCTGGGAAGGGGAGACAGCAGGAGCAACTCAAGTCAGACAGCACAATCATTCTAGACCGGTGTAGCTAGCGCATTCCCCTAATGATTTCGTGAAGTGATTGCACACGGCCTCAAATCTAGGGTTTCTTCCTTGAAAATATTTTTGGGGGTTTACCGCCTCAATGAACAAATCGAAGTTTCCTCACGAAACTAGCAACCATCCCACCCAAAATTAGGAAGAAAAGTACTAGTAGATTTGCATCCACCCCGCCTCGAATTCGTCCGTACAGAAAAAGCACCACTTGAGCGTTCGAAACAAAGAAGACGAATCGAGCATACATCGTTCCATCAATGAGAGAGAGAGAGAGAGAGAGAGAGAGAGAGAGAGAGAGAGAGAGAGGCGGCGCTTACTCTTGAGGAGGCGGAGTTGGCCGCCGAGGGCTGCCTTGAGGGCGATGTCGCAGGGGGACGAAGCCATGGCGGCGGCGGCGGAACTGAGGAGACGAGAGCGGTGAAGGGTTTGGGGAGGGGAAACTGAGGAATCGGCAGTCGGCGCCGAGAGCGGTGAAGGGTTTGGAGGAGGGGAAACTGGGGAGTCGGAAGCCGGCAGTTGCGGAGATGATATGGCGCCAAAAAGAGGAAGGGACAGTTCTTTTGGGCAATTCTCCGAGAATTGACCCCCTCCCCAGCTTCTCCCAGAATTGGCACTCCATATTTTCTTACAATTCCTAGTTAAGAACTGGCCCGAAAGAGTGTGAGACAAGACTTGCCTGCTCCCCTCGCGTGCGTCCTCTGCGTGCGCCCATCCATGCTTCCACATACGTGGCTTGATTTAATTGAAACAAAATAAGGCCCGATTCCACCCCCTTAAAATGAGGGGGAAGATGATTAGATTAGAAAGGAAAAAGGAAAAAGACAACCGTAGGATGAGGTGGGAGCATGGATGGAAGTATGGGGAGGGAGCAGGCAAGCCGGATCTAAAGAATTCTATGAGACCAGGTCTCACGGATTAGCAGGTGAGACCCATCCTGATGGATAACACATGGCATTCACAAATCACAAAGCATCTACCCCACCCCCACCTGAAATCAGGGGGGAGAGATTAAATGCTTTGTGATTTGTGAATGCCACGTGTCATCCATCAGGGCAGGTCTCACATGCTAACCGTGAGACCTGGTTTCATATAATTTTTTCCGTGAGATGGGATTGTAACCGGCCACTTATAGCATTTCTAGCAGACTCCATAAAAAGCCCCGACTCGTAAAATAATCGTCAAAATGCGGGTTGGCACAAAAAATCCCGCCTAAACAGACCTCGCAAATGCGGTCGGTCCATAAAAAATTTTGAGGGACGCGGCAAAACTTCGGCCCAACCCGCTGCAGGTTTCCGACTCGCCCCTACGGTGCCCCGTATCACAAGATGGTTGGCGGGAGGGACATTTCAGACCGCGCCCTTTCCCCACCTCCTTCCACTGTCCCCCGCCATTGGTTCTGCACGTCCGCCGCCGGTGATTCTGACCAAATCTGCGGGCGGAATCGCGCCG
>NC_041389.1:84954363-84963107 GCF_002162155.2 Triticum dicoccoides
GTTTCATTAAGTAGATATACCCATACCTACTTAAATCATCAGTGAGGGTGAGAACATAACGATAGCCACCGCGAGCCTCAACACTCATTGGACCGCACACATCGGTATGTATGATTTCCAATAAGTCGGTTGCTCGCTCCATTGTTCCTGAGAACGGAGTCTTGGTCATTTTACCCATAAGGCATGGTTCGCACGTGTCAAATGATTCATAATCAAGAGACTCTAAAAGTCCATCAGCATGGAGCTTCTTCATGCGTTTGACACCTATGTGACCAAGGCGGCAGTGCCACAAGAATGTGGGACTATCATTATCAACTTTACTTCTTTTGGTACTCACATTATGAACATGTGTAGCATCACGTTCGAGATTCATAAAGAATAAACCATTCACCATAGGAGCATGACCATAAAACATATCTCTCATAAAAATGGAACAACCATTATTCTCAGATTTAAAAGAGTAGCCATCTCGAATTAAACGAGATCCCGATACAATGTTCATGCTCAAAGCTGGCACTAAATAACAATTATTAAGGTTTAAAACTAATCCCGAAGGGAGATGCAGAGGTAGCGTGCCGACGGCGATCACATTGACCTTGGAACCATTCCCGACGCGCATCATCACCTCGTCCTTTGCCAGTTTCTGCTTATTCTGCAGCCCCTGTTTTGAGTTACAAATGTGAGCAACTGCACCGGTATCAAATACCCAGGAGCCACTACGGGCACTAGTAAGGTACACATCAATTACATGTATATCACATATACCTTAGGTTTTGCCGGCCTTCTTATCCGCTAAGTACTTAGGGCAGTTCCGCTTCCAGTGACCGCTTCCCTTGCAATAAAAGCACTCAGTCTCGGGCTTGGGTCCATTCTTTGGCTTCTTCCCGGCAGCTTGCTTGCCGGGCGCGGCAACCTCCTTGCCGTCCTTCTTGAAGCTCTTTTTACCCTTGCCTTTCTTGAACTTAGTGGTTTTATTGATCATCAACACTTGATGTTCCTTCCTGACTTCTACCTCTGCTGATTTTAGCATAGCAAATACTTCAGGAATGGTCTTTTCCATCCCCTGCATATTGAAGTTCATCACAAAGCTCTTGTAGCTTGGTGGAAGCGACTGGAGGATTCTGTCAATGACCGCATCATCCGGGAGATTAACTCCCAGCTGAGTCAAGCGGTTATGCAACCCAGACATAGTGAGTATGTGCTCACTGACAGAACTGTTTTCCTCCATCTTACAGCTGAAGAATTTGTCGGAGACTTCATATCTCTCGACCCGGGCATGAGCTTGGAAAACCATTTTCAGCTCTTTGAACATCTCATATGCTCCATGTCTCTCAAAACGCTTTTGGAGCCCCGGCTCTAGGCTGTAAAGCATGCCGCACTGAACGAGGGAGTAGTCATCGAAACGTGCCTGCCAAGCGTTCATAACATCTTGTTCTGCAGGGAGAACGGGTGCGTCACCAAGCGGTGCTTGTAGGACATAATCTTTCTTGGCAGCTATGAGGATGATCCTCAGGTTCCGGACCCAGTCCGTATAGTTGCTGCCATCGTCTTTCAGCTTAGTTTTCTCTAGGAACGCGTTGAAGTTGAGGACTACGTTGGCCATTTGATCTACAAGACATATTGCAAAGATTTTAGACTAAGTTCATGATAATTAAGTTCAACTAATCAAATTATTAGTGAACTCCCACTTAGATTAGACATCCCTTCAGTCATCTAAGTATTACATGATCCGAGTTAAACTAGACCGTGTCCGATCATCACGTGAGACGGACTAGTCAACATCGGTGAACATCTTCATGTTGATCGTATCTTCTATACGACTCATGCTCGACCTTTCGGTCTTCTGTGTTCCGAGGCCATGTCTGTACATGCTAGGCTCGTCAAGTCAACCTAAGTGTTTGCATGTGTAAATCTGTCTTACACCCGTTGTATGTGAACGTCTGAATAAAACACCCGATCATCACTTGGTGTTTTGAAACAGCGAACTGTCGCAACGGTGCACAGTTAGGGGGAACACTTCTTGAATTTATTGTGAGGGATCATCTTATTTACTACCGTCGTTCTAAGTAAACAAGATGCAAAACATGATAAACATCACATGCAATCAAATAATAAACGTGACATGATATGGCCAATATCACATAGCTCCTTTGATCTCCATCTTGGGGCTCCATGATCATCCTGTCACCGGCTTGACACCATGATCTCCATCATCATGATCTCCATCATCGTGTCTCCATGAAGTTGCTCGCCAACTATTACTTCTACTACTATGGCTAACGCGTTTAGCAATAAAGTAAAGTAATTTACATGGCGTTTCTTGATGACACGCAGGTCATATAAAAGAATAAAGACAACTCCTATGGCTCCTGCCGGTTGTCATACTCATCGACATGCAAGTCGTGAATCCTATTACAATAGCATGAACATCTCATACATCACATATAGATCATTCATTATTCATCACAACTTTGGCCATATCATATCACAAACCACTTGCTGCAAAAACAAGTTAGACGTCCTCTAATTGTTGTTGCAAGTTTTTACGTGGCTGAATTAGGGTTCTAGCAAGAACGTTTTCTTACCTACGTTAAAGCCACAACGTGATTTGTCAACTTCTATTTACCCTTCATAAGGACCCTGTTCATCGATTCCGCTCCAACTAAAGTGGGAGAGACAGACACCCGCCAGCCACCTTATGCAACTAGTGCATGTTAGTCGGTGGAACCGGTCTCACGTAAGCGTACGTGTAAGGTTGGTCCGGGCCGCTTCATCCCACAATACCGCTGAAGCAAGAAAGGACTAGTAACGGCAAGAAAGTTGACAAATCTACGCCCACAACAAATTGTGTTCTACTCGCGCAAGAAGAACTACGCATAGACCTAGCTCTGATACCACTGTTGGGGAACGTTGCAGAAAACAAAAATTTTCCTACTCGTTTCACCAAGATCATCTAGGAGTTCATCTAGCAACGAGTGATCAGATGCATCTACATACCTTTGTAGATCGCGCACGGAAGCGTTCAAAAGAACGGTGATGATGTAGTCGTACTCGACGTGATCCAAATCACCGATGGCCAGCGCCGAACGGACGGCACCTCCGCGTTCAACACACGTACGGAACAGCCACGTCTCCTCCTTCTTGATCCAGCAAGGGAGGGAGGAGAGGTTGAGGGAGATGGCACCAGCAGCAGCACGACGGCGTGGTGTTGATGGAGCTGCAGTACTCCGGCAGAGCTTCGCTAAGCACTACGGAGGTGGAGAAGGTGTTGAGGAGGGAGAAAGAGGCAACCAAAGGCCGGGGCGTTCAGGTATGAAGTCCCTCCTCTCCCCCACTATATATAGGGGTGCCAAGGGGGGGTGGTGCGCAGCCTAGGAGATCCAATCTCCTATGGCCGGCGGCCAAGGGGAGGTTTCCCTCCCCCCCCAAGGCACCTAGGAGGTGCCTTACCCTCCTAGGACTCTTGTCCCCTTAAACCCTAGGCGCATGGGCCTATGTGGGGCTGGTGCCCTTGGCCCATTAGGCCAAGGCGCACCCCCTTACAGCCCATGTGGCCCCCCGGGGCAGGTGGACCCACCCGGTGGACCCCCGGGACCCTTCCGGTGGTCCCGGTACAATACCGATAACCCCGAAACTTGTCCCGATGCCCGAAATAGGACTTCCCATATATAAATCTTTACCTCCGGACCATTCCGGAACTCCTCGTGACGTCCGGGATCTCATCCGGGACTCCGAACAACATTCGGGTTACTGCATATACATATCCCTACAACCCTAGCGTAACCGAACCTTAAGTGTGTAGACCCTACGGGTTCGGGAGACAAGCAGACATGACCGAGACGACTCTCCGGTCAATAACCAACAGCGGGATCTGGATACCCATGCTGGCTCCCACATGCTCCACGATGATCTCATCGGATGAACCACGATGTCGAGGATTCAATCAACCCCGTACGCTATTCCCTTTGTCTATCGATATGTTACTTGCCCGAGATTCGATCGTCGGTATCCCAATACCTCGTTCAATCTCGTTACCGGCAAGTCACTTTACTCGTACCGTAATGCATGATCCCGTGACCAGACACTTGGTCACTCTGAGCTCATTATGATGATGCATTACCGAGTGGGCCCAGTGATACCTCTCCGTCATACGGAGTGACAAATCCCAGTCTTGATCCATGTCACCCAACAGACACTTTCGGAGATACCCGTAGTCTACCTTTATAGTCACCCAGTTACGTTGTGACGTTTGGCATACCCAAAGCACTCCTACAGTATCCGGGAGTTACACGATCTCATGGTCTAAGGAAAATATACTTGACATTAGAAAACTCTAGCAAACGAACTATACGATCTTGTGCTATGTTTAGGATTGGGTCTTGTCCATCACATCATTCTCCTAATGATGTGATCTCGTTATCAATGACATCCAGTGTCCATAGTCAGGAAACCATGACTATCTGTTGATCAACGAGCTAGTCTACTAGAGGCTCACTAGGGACATGTTGATGTCTATTATTCACACATGTATTACGATTTCCAGATAACACAATTATAGCATGAATAAAGACAATTATCATGAACAAGGAAATATAATAATAATGCTTTTATTATTGCCTCTAGGGCATATTTCCAACACTAGATATCCTCTCTCTTTTCCCTCAAAAACTAGCAAAAATCCATGGAGGGATTGAGTGATAGCAAGCTCAAAGAAGGTCAACGATGGGGGAAGAACACGAGCTCAAAGGATAAGTTTCATTGGGGAGAAGACCCCCTTTTATAGAAGGGGAAAAATCCAACTGTTATGCTCACAGCCCGCACAGAACGGTACTACCGCTCCTACGAGCGGTACTACCGCTAGGGAGGCAGAAGCCCAATGAAACAACACTGCAAACGGGCAACAGGGCGGTACTACTGCAGGAGCGGTACTACCGCCAGCCCTTGCGGAACTACCGCGCGACCACAGATGTAAAAAAATAACTGTGGCGCCTACAACCGCTGGAGCTAGCTACGAGAAAAAGGCTGCACGTTACTACCGCTCACACGGGGCGGTACTACCGCATAAGGGCGGATGTAAAAAATTACATCCGCGCCTACTACCGCACGCAACACTGCCAGGACACGAGGCAGCGGTACTACCGTTCACCAGGAGCGGTACTACCGCGTAGGGCGTTGATACGTCTCCAACGTATCTATAATTTTTGTTTGTTCCATGCTATATTATATTCTGTTTTGGATGTTTAATGGGCTTTATTATACACTTTTATATTATTTTTGGGACTAACCTATTAACCCAGAGCCCAGTGTCAGTTTCTGTTTTTTCCCTTGTTTTAGTGTTTTGCAGAAAAGGAATATCAAACGGAGTCCAAACGGAATGAAACCTTCGGGAGAGTTATTTTTGGAACGGAAGCAATCCAGAAGACTTGAAGTGCATGTAAGGGAAGCAACGAGGAAGGCATGAGGTAGGGGGCGTGCCCTCCACCCTCATGGGCCCCTCATGGCTCCCCTTACCGACTTCTTTCGCCTATATATATCTATATACCCTAAAACCTTTGGGAACAGAATAGATCGGGAATTCCACCGCCGCAAGCCTCTGTAGCCACCAAAAACCAATCGGGGCCCTGTTCCCGCACCCTGCCGGAGGGGGGATCCCTCACCGGTGGCCATCTTCATCATCCCGGCGCTCTCCATGACGAGGAGGGAGTAGTTCACCCTCGGGGCTGAGGGTATGTATCAGTAGCTATGTGTTTGATCTCTCTCTCTCTCTCTCTCTCGTGTTCTTGAGGTGGTACCATCTTGATGTATCGCGAGCTTTGCTATTATAGGTGGATCTTATGATGTTTCTCCCCCTCTACTCTCTTGTAATGGATTGAGTTTTCCCTTTGAAGTTATCTTATCGGATTGAGTCTTTAAGGATTGAGAACACTTGATGTATGTCTTGCATGTGCTTATCTGGGGTGACAATGGAATATTCACGTGATCTACATGATGTATGTTTTGGTGATCAACTTGCGGGTTCCGTAACATTGTGAACTTATGCATAGGGGTTGGCACACGTTTTCGTCTTGACTCTCCGGTAGAAACTTTGGGGCACTCTTTGAAGTTCTTTGTGTTGGTTGAATAGATGAGTCTGAGATTGTGTGATGCATATCGTATAATCATACCCACGGATACTTGTGGTGACATTGGAGTATCTAGGTGACATTAGGGTTTTGGTTGATTTGTGTCTTAAGGTGTTATTCTAGTACGAACTCTATGATACACTACAAAAAAGTACACTTCCGTGACGATACGTGTTTGTCACAGTAGGTCGTGTTTTTTTGTCATGCATGTACATCCTTGACAAATTTATGACAGAATCAAGATAGTCATACCTATGCTGTCGTAGAAGTGTTCCATGACATTACCAAAATTATCATCACGGAAGTGTCCACTTCCATGACGATAAATCGCGCGTCACAGAAGTGCTTTCGTCAAGGGTGACCGACATGTGGCATCCACCGTAACGGAACGTCGTTAAGCTATCGGGTCGGGTTTTGGATCCGATAACCCGTTAACAGCCCCGACCAATGGGGATTTTCCACGTGTAAAATCATCATTGGCTGGAGGAAACACGTGTCGGCTCACCGTTGGGACAGATGTCATCCACTCATTGGACAGAAGGCGCCTATGGTAGGTCGACACGTGGCACGGCCCAACAGAGGCCCATTCCTGTGAAAAGGCCGGCCCGTTTGACTTGGTCAAAAGGTGGCGGGCCGGCCCATGTAAAGCCTGTTAACGGCTTGTTCGCATATAGCCCATTTACAGCCCGCTAACCCAAGGCCCGTTACGCCCTACCCGAATTAGGCCCAGTAGCGTCATCTGGGCCACCCAATATGATTCCAGCCCGTTTTCACTTCTGGCCCATGTATGGTCCATGACGTCTTTCGGGCCATATGAGGCCCTATGTAATTCTTGGCCTATTAACGGCCCATGGTGAAACTGGCCCGTAATGAACAGTGTATCGCTTTATACCCATTAAGGGCCCGTTATTACGTTGGGCCGTTTCCAGCCCATGTTATCTTTCGGCTTTCTCAGAGCCATTTATTCTTGGGCTCATTTCCAGCATTCGTTTACTTACGGCCTGTTACTGTTCATTTTCTGCTTATGGGCCAAATTCAGCCCGTGGTTATAGTTGGCCCGTTTGTGGTCCGTTAACACGTTGGGTCGTTTTCATAGCGTCATGAAATACGACCTATTAACGATGGCCTGTTATGGTCGGCCCATGAACGGACGATTCCAACTCTAGCCCGTTTATGGCCATAATGCGGCCTGTTATTGGCCCATGTTTGGCCAATCGATCATACTGCCCGTATAAGGCCCATTGATGATACGGCCCGTAGAAGGCCCATTGTTTCTACGGCCCGTAGAAGGCCCATTGTTTCTACGGCCCGTAGAAGGCCCAATGTCTCTACGGCCCGTAGAAGGCCCACCGTTTCTACAGCCCATAGAAGGCCCACTATTTCTATGGCCCGTAGGAGGCCCAGTGTCACTACAGTCAATATTAGCCCATGGTTATTGTGGCCTAGTTTTAAAAAATAGGTTATTGCAGCCACTAGCAAACCGCGGAAAAAGAACTGCAATGACTACAAGCAAACAAATAAACAAGACAACAAGGAAATAAATAAGCAAGCAACTTACGCTAGGCTATCACGGCTATCACACATATTACATCCACTGGGCATCAAAGTTCGCCACCAGTGCAAATAAACGCGCCGACAAAAGAATATACAAAACTGAGAGCACTTCAGAAGGCACTAGGCCTGGCTAGGTCGGGCCCCCCAAACAGCTGAAGAAGCTGAGTAGAACTCAGTTGTGTCAATGATAGATGCATCAACACTAGATTTAAGGCATGATGGTGCGCATGGCAGTCCTCTGACATCTTCATTGCATCTTTGACTTCAAGTCGGAGCTGAGCTGAAGCAAGCCTTTCCGCTTTAAGTTGAGACTGAAGAAGTCGAACTGATTGAGGCAGCAACTGCATAGAGGTTGTCTCACACCTGCTGGTGAGTAGCTTCAACTCACTGTCTTCATCAAGACAAGACCTTGGGGTCATCTCGCTGTCCTCAAGATGGTTTGGCTCACTACCTTCCCTAAAATTCTGCCTGGCGTAAGAGATACGACTCTGAAAGAGAAACAAGGAGACACGTAACAGGTTTCACAATTATATAAGCAAATAAATGGATCTGTTCTGCATAATGAACATGTTTTTACAACTACAATTTGAAACTGGTAATTGTTGCAAACATCCAATTAGATGTAAACAGCAAAGCAAACAGTAGTGGAGGCAATGATGCCTATCCAAATCTATACTAGAACAAAGTTTGAAGGCTTGAGAAGGATGAACTTACATTACATGTTAACATGGGCTGGACAAAGCCCTTCTCCATGTTGATGGCAGGATAATTCAATAAATTCCCCAAAGAAAATTCTTTATAAGCGTTGTCATTATTCTACATTTTGCAAAGAGTAAATATAGATCAAATAATATTGGAAGAAATAGAGGATAATGAAGCTCAGGTGCAGACTGATGATACATAATCAAATAGCAATTAATTAAGTACAACGTTACAAGGCAAAAGGGAGAGAGGTACTGACAAGAGCAATGCAGAGCCCATTATTGTTTTGAGATCGTATGATCCTTTGAGCAAGGAGATTCATCTGAAATTAGTTTTCATACAAGAGAGAAGGGTAAGGCACAAGCA
>NC_041389.1:84963437-84964496 GCF_002162155.2 Triticum dicoccoides
TGGATCGTTCCGCAATATTCCTCTTGTGCGCCCATTCTCATGTTCATTTTGATAATGTTCAATATCTGACATGCATGAAAACATAAAAACAAGTGAGATTTTCTTTATAATGCAGAAGTGATTCTAATCCAATACTACCTCCCTGTAAACCCCTTTGTGCTATCTCTGCGATTCTTTTAAAAGATGCCATGCATGCTGTAATTTGTTGTGTGCATTAATATAATGTGGCCTACTACTCAAAATATGAGAGCTCCAGAAGTGATGACACTTCGCAGATGATAGCTTCAACATATAGTAAAGAAGAACAAGTCGACCTGACCTGACAGATTCAAAATATACTAAGGGAGAACAACTCGACCTGACCAGTCGACCGCAAGAGAAGAGTATCATCTTAAAGAAGAGCAGAAGAGCAAGCAAATTGAAGATATTACAAGTGTTTCAATACAATGTCGGTTGGCCACCCATGATGAACCAGAGCGCACAGAGAAATACTATTCTTTCTGGTCTCTCCATATGTGGCTCACATGCATTTCGAAACTAAAGTAGGAACATTTAGCTAACCAATTAAACATCTCTCAGTTTTACTAATATCAGCAATAATATCAAATATGAATTTGTACAGCTAAGCTTGTTTAGCTCGATGGGTGGAGCAGTGCTATTACAACACGAACCACGTAGGCTGATTGTGGTCATCATAAAATGGGGAAAACATAAGCATGATTAGTACAGTGTTGACCGTGGCAGTGGGATGGCAGATCTGAAGCTGCAAACCGCGCAAAGGGTAGTTAGCAACCGATGTTTGCTCTGAAATAACAACTAAGATTTGGTATGGAGAAGAAAGTACGGTCAACAAGTGACAAAGAAATGCAATTATGTTGTCTCTCTATATGTCGCGACATGCATTTGGAAACTCAAGTGGGACCTTTAGCTAACCAATTAAATGTGTCGGTTAACTAATATCAGTATCATATCACAATCATATTTGAACAACTAAGCTTTCGAATTTTGAGTGTTGTGTTGTTTAGCTTGAAGGGTGGAGTAATGCTAGTACGACAGAAA
>NC_041389.1:84965597-84981358 GCF_002162155.2 Triticum dicoccoides
TTCACGTTTTCCCTGGGACCTGGCAAACTAAATTTAAATCCAGTTTGTATTCGATTACGAATATCCACAGATAATTATACGTTTTGTTATTTATTTCTTCAAAACCACAACAAAGATTTATTCCACCTTTATATGTGATTATGATTTAGAAATGTCGTGATCTTCGAATTCAGTAGGTTGGATACACTCTGATTCAAACAGTTATTTCATCCAATACAATGTGCTCACACGAAAAATAGTTCACCTTGTGTCAATCATACAAGTACTGAGGATTACCTCGCCTAAAAAATTCGGATCATTACAACACATGGACAACATGGAATTCCGGACAACATAGGGGGTCTTGCAACATAATCCATTCAGAGACATGACACAACATGCAAGTACGATAATCTAATGACAATTTCAACTGGTATCTAAAGAAGAACCATGATTACCTGGGGCTTCAGATAGCAGAAACAGCAGGACCTCCTCCGTCTTCAAATGCAACATTCTTACTTCCTCCAATTCTTGGGTTGCTTGCATAATGCGTGCCGCTAATTCCATAATTTCCATCCTCAAGATAAAGATTACCTCATTCATGGCAGCCACACCATCTCTTTCTGCCTCTAGTAGAGCCTCAAGCACTATAATATCTGTGCTCAGACTGCTCTCCAGCGGTGTTGCCTCTGAACTGCTACCATCTAGTAACATGGATGGCGCACTGCTTCCACAAATAGATTCTGGGGTTGTACATTGTGTCCTAGTGTGAACGGCATCCTGAAAGGTTTCCGCTGGACATAAGTAAGAGATAGTTATCGTATGATCCAGGCAGTAAGCTTACATGGTAAACGACGGACGAATTATTGCCGAGCATGGCAAACTATATTTAAATGGTTTGAAGCAGCATCAGTCGGAAAGAAATTAAAATGGTAAGATGAAAGTTGAAAGGGAGTGTACAATCGCTATATTTAAGTTGCGAAGGCATCTAAGCAGTTGAAATAATCTGAGAAAGCACTTAACAGTGTGGCCTCATATAAACTACGAAGACAGTCTTGTGATGAAGTTGAGAGGAAAAGTTAAGGACTCAAATGAAATAGGCATGCATTTCTTTACGATAGTACAGCAGGCACTGCTGACATATTGGCCAACTCAGGTGTTACGTAACAACAAACAAGCATTCGAATTAAGCAATACAGCAAAGCAGACAACTTAACTATTTGTAATTCGGTAGGATTACACGTTGAGGGCACAAGCCAAGAAAGCAGCCCACTCGCATTACATTTAACATGTACTAAAACACACTGGCTTACCATATGTTGCTGTGAAGCCTAGCTGATGTTGCAATGTTCTTTGAAGATATTGTCAGCATCCCGTGGTTGCAAATCTAGTTGTTGTAGTTTATTCTGCACCATCTATTTAGGTAAAATTAATTTTATTCGCATGCACTGGTCCAAATTGATCATCAGTGGTTCATCTAAACTAATGAAAGAAGGGTGTGTGCATACACTACAATATATCTGCTTCCCTCTATTTTTATGCTTCTTCGAGGTGCCAACACCAAAAGAACAAATATTTTGCTTGATGGGGTTGGCAGCTCCATAATTAATAGAAGCATCAAATTAGTCATGCAACTTGGGAAGATCAAGAACACACAAACAAGTAATGAACAGAGGCTCGGAGCAGTGATGTAATATCTAGCATCAGAAAATGTAGGGTAAAACGAACAAAAAGGAGCGAAACCACATGCTAGTTTGCTGATGTGTAATTAAGCATAGAGAACATTAATCAGTCTGATGGAACCAACATGTGGCATCAGAACAAAACTAAAGCATATTAACTATATGTGCACTGGTATGTAATTTAACACATGTAACATGTTCACTGCCAGAAGTATGGCCCTACAGGTGCAAGCAGAATAACACGTCTCATGAAAAACTGAATGATGCCCTGAAGAAATTCAAAGGTGCGGTGCTTATGCTAGGAAAGTGAACGTAGGCGTCGGCCGTTGGATAATAGTACCTGATTCTCGGCGGCGTATGGGTATCGTTGTCATACTTGATAGCTAAGGATCGTCGATGGTGCTCGTGTTGCGGTTGATTTTGGGCCGGCTATCGCCGTCGCTGAAGCTGCCCGGTGCTACGGTTGCGGCGCATGTCGACATACAAGAAAGCTCATATGTGGTAAGTGAACAGTTGCACAATAAAGAGAAAAATCGAAGGAGTACAAATCGAAATAACCTGATGAGGCTGCGGCATCGGTAAAGTAGGGCCGGTGGAGTTGAATATGGCGTCCGTGGAGCGGGTCAGGTGCAGTGGATGAAGGCTTCGGTGGGCGCGTTGTATAGTGCTTTCGGTGAGGTGGATATGTTGCGTCGGACGAGGGCTTGTATGAAGGGCCAGCGAAGGGGTGGATATGTTTCAAGGATTTTGCATATAACTTCTCAGCAACAATACTTCTAGGCATGAGATTGAAAAACTTATTTTCGCAAAAAGGGTCTCTTATGACTTCAATAAAGTTGGGATGGATACTAATCATCTTAGGGTCTCCTTTATCATTGCTAGAAGTTGCACCTTTGTTTTTAGTGACTTGAGTAGTCTTGCTAATTTTCACGGGAGTTTTAGCGGAAGCAAAAGCAGTACCTAGATTAGAAAAAATTTCTTCCAGTTTATCAATCCTAGACGGGCTCTCTTCGATTCTTTCATGAATTATAGTTCACTTTTATTTTAGCAACTTAAAAATGTCTCATGCTTTTGACCCAACTTTAGTAGCATAACTTTGCATTTTTCTATCCAAGTTTTCAATATGTTCTACGGTAAGCATTTTCCTTTCAATAGCATCTAGTCTTTCCATAACATGCTCAAGAGTCAATATTGTTTCATTGATCACGAGTGGTGGTGAACCCACTAAATTTCCCAAATCATTAAAAGCATCCAGAGAAGGACACATCAAGAAATTCCCACCGGTAATCGTATCAAGGACGAATCTGTACCAAGTGGTAATGCCCACATAAAAACAACGAAGAAGAACAACGGTAGATTGCTTACGGATAGATATATTATGAGCATTGCAAATCCTATACCAAGCATCTTTTAAATTTTCTCCTCCCCTTTGTTTAAAGTTGAGAACCTAGTTCTCGGGGGTGCACGCAATAGAAGAAGAAAAATCCATAACGATAAAACGTGATAAACAAGATTGCACATGAAAAACAGATCTGACGAGAAAACGGTGAACGAAAAAGAGGGCGAATAAAATGGCAATTTTTTGTGAAGTGGGGGAGAAGAAAACCAGAGGCAAATGGAAAATAATGTAAATTGCGAGGAGATGAGATTTGTAATTAGGAACCTCGTTGATGTTGAAGATCCTCCTCGGCAACGGTGCCATAAATTCCTTTTGATGTCTGCTAGAACTATGTCGGTATTTCCCCAAAGAGGAAGGGATGATGCAGTATAGCGACGGTAGGTATTTCCCTCAGTGGTGAGACCAAGGTTATCGAACCAGTAGGAGAACCTCCTCACACCAAATAAACAACACCTGCACACAAATAACAAATACTCGCAACCTGACGTGTTAAAGGGGTTGTCAATCCCTTTCGGGTACGGCGCCTCAAGATAGGCAAATAACGTGAGATAAAAGTGGTAGATATGATAAATATATCGCGGAACAAATAAATTGCAGCAAGGTATTTTTGTATTTCTGGTTTAATAGATCTGAATAAATGCAAAGGAAAATAGATCGCAAAGGCAAATATGATGAAAAGAGACCGGGGGCCATAGGTTTCACTAGTGGCTTCTCTCGAGAAAAAGAGCAAACGGTGGGAAAACATTTATTGTTGGGCAATTGATATAACTTCAAATAATCATGATGATATCCATGCAATGATCATTATATAGGCATCACGTCCAAGATTAGTAGACCGACTCATGCCTGCATCTACTACTATTACTCCACACATCGACCGCTATTCAGCATGCATCTAGTGTATTAAGTTCATGGAGAAACGGAGTAATGCAATAAGAACGATGACATGATGTAGACAAGACCTTTTTATGTAGAAATAGACCCCATCTTGTTATCCTTAATAGCAACGATACATATGTGTCGTTTCCCCTTCTATCACTGGGATCGAGCACCGTAAGATCGAGCCCATCACAAAGCACCTCTTCCCATTGCAAGATAAATAGATCAAGTTGGCCAAACAAAACCCAAATATTGGAGAAGAAATACGAGGCTATAAGCAATCATGCACATAAGAGATCAAAGAAGACTTGAATAACTTTCATGGATAAAAACATAGATCTGATCATAAACTCAAAGTTCATCGGATCCCAACAAACACACCACAAAAAGGCTTACATCATATGGATCTCCAAGAGACAATTGTATTGATAATCAAGAGAGAGAGAGAGAGGAAGCCATATAACTACTAACTACAGACCCGTAGGTCTACAAAGAACTACTCACGCATCATCGGAGAGACACCAATAGAAGTGGTGAACCCCTCCGTGATGGTGTCTAGATTGGATCTGGTGGTTCTGTACTCTGCGGCGGCTGGAATTGATTTTCATCGACTCCCTTAGGGTTTTTGGAATTTTGGGGTATTTATAGAGCAAAGAGGCGGTTCAGGGGGCACCCGAGGTGGGCACAACCCACCTGGGCACGCCTAGCCCCCAGGCATGCCTTGGTGAGTGCTGCCCTCCTCGAGGCACCCCCAGGTGATTCCTTGGCCCACTGGATGTCTTCTGGCCCACAAAAAATGCTCAAAAAGTTTCGCTGCTTTTGGACTCCATTTGGTATTGATTTCCTGCGATGTAAAAAACATGCAGAAAACAACAACTGGCACTGGGCACTATGTCAATAGGTTAGTACCAAAAATGATATAAAAGGATTGTAAAACATCCAAGAATGATAATATAACAGCATGGAACAATCAAAAATTATAGATACGTTGGAGACGTATCACAGCACGATGCTGCCGAACGTGAAAAGCTGCCCGGGGACAAAGACGTCCCCGTTGTAGATGCCATCGCTGATGACTAAGAGAATGATCGATCCTTCAATGATTCCACAATGGAACCCTCAATGAAAGCACTAATGTCGGTGTCAAAACAGGCAGATCTCGGGTAGGGGATCCCGAGCTGTGGATCTTGGATCAATGGGTAACAAGGGGTGTACAGATAGTGTTTACCCAGGTTCGGGCCCTCTCGAGGAGGTAAAACCCTACATGCTCCTTGATTATATTGATGTGTTTGTGTGACAATTACGGAGTTGGTCTACCACAAGATCGGACGAACTAAACCCTAGGTGGGTATGATGATGGTTCTCCCCTCTACGGACTAAACCCTCTGGTTTATACAAACACCAGGGGTACCTAGGGTTACATATGACGGTTATCATCGTGGGATAAACATGCCGATCATACCAAGCGAGACTTGGAGGACACACCAAATCTCCAAAGGTTTCCTTTTGGAGCACGGGGTCGTCTATTGTCTGATCTTCCTCCAATGAACCAAAGGTAGCCCATCAGTCCGGCCCATGAGAGATAGACCGACAGCCCGAGGACCCCTTAATTCCGAACACCCTCACCAGGATTCCCTGCCAGCTCCTCGTCGACTGCAGGTACGACGTTGACTCGCCCCTCTGGGACACATGGTTTCAGGACGAGCACGACATGCATCGGCAAACCTTTTTTGTCGGACGTGGTCATAGCCTGCCCCGTGTGTCCCAGAGTGTGCCCCATGTGCATGCATTGAACCCACCAAGAATGCGCGGCCGCACGCGGGTGCACGGCCTGACACCGACGCCGTGTCCATCCCCGTCGTCGCCATCCCCGCAGCGTCCTGCCATGACGGCTGAGGAGGATGAGCGGCTCCTGCAGGCCGTCATGGAGGACTCCGAGCGGGAGTACAGGCGCCAACAGGAGGATGAGTGGGAGGGCCTGCAGGAGACGCTCAAGTTGTCGGCCTCCGGAGACGTGTACGTGCTCGAGACGTGTACATAAGATGAAATTTAGAAAAACATAAAAAGGCATTGTAGGATAACTTAAAACATAAAAAAAGTGCATGGGCTGTGGCGACAGTGGATTGTTTAATTAAGTTATTTATGTTTTAAATTATCCTACAATGCCTTTTTTAAATATTCTTTGCCTTTTTTATTTTTCCATGCCTTTTTGGTGTTTTAAGTTGGGGACGCGGCCGCACAATGGGTGCCTCGACACTAGGCCGGCCCAAACCGGACATGGGCGTCCGTTTTGCCATCCCAAACGGACCAAATCCGGACCAAACAGAAGGCCGTTTGCAGTCGCTTGTTGGAATTGGCCTAACATTCCACCTTTTCCCTTTTTTATTCTTTCCTTTTCCTTTTTTTCTTTTCTTTTTTCCTTTCCTGTTTTCTGTTCTTTCCTTCCTGGTTCGATGATTTTGTTTTGCAAATACATGAACTTTTTCTTCAAATGGATGAACTTTCTTTGATATTCCATGAACTTCTTTTCAAATCAATGAACATTTTTTTTTCAAATTTGTGCACTTTTTTTAACACTCATAAAAATATTCAATTTCTATGAACTTCTTTCAAAATCTTTGAACTTTTCTTACATTTTCAATGACTTTTTTCAAATTGGATGATTTTTTAATTCAATGATTTTAAAAAAAAATCCATGAACTTTTTTTCAAATTTTTGATGACCTTTCTTCAAAGAACGATGAACTTTTATTCAAAATCGATGAACTTTAATTGAAAATAGATGCACTTTTTTCATAGTTGGTGAACTTTTTTCAAAATTGATTTTTAAAGAACGATGAACTTTTTTCAAAATTGATTTTCAAAACTGATGAACTTTTTTTTATATTGAGTATAATTTTTTCAAAAACGATGAACAATTTTTCAAAATTGATGAACTTTTTCCAAGTTTCTAAACTTTTTTGAAATCATTGAATTTTTTTTCTATTTCATGAAAATTCTTTGAATTCGTGGTTTGGTTGGAGATCTGCGAACTTTCAAATTTTCTCCACTCTTTTTTTCAAAAATCACATTTTTCTAATTTCTATGTGCAGGTAATAGCGTGGCTACACTCACTTCTTAAAACAGTTGCGCCCAAATAATTTAATAAAGCCTCTTTGGTCTAGTGGTCGGGCAGCACGCAACATAGCTGGAATTCGCGGGATCGAATCCTCCCGGGGAGCTGCATTTTTACCCTGTTTTTTGCGCTATTAATGAGCTATTAATGAATTTCCGCTGTGCTGCATGTAGTGGAATGGGCCAGCTTCGAAACCGGCCCAGCGCGGGAGGTCACAGCCTCTCTTTTCTTTTTTTCAAAAACAAATTGAAGAACGTTGAACAAGTATTTAAAAAATAATGAACAAATATTTAAAAACGGTGAACATGTAATTAAAAAAATAATGAACAAGTACTTGGAAAGATGTTGATTGCGTATATAAAAAATATTGAAAAAGTATTTGAAAATGTTTAAATAGTATTTAAAAAGTGTTGAACCAGTATTTGGAAAAACATGTTCAACAAGTATTTGAAAAATGTTAATCATGTATATACAAAAGTTGAACAAGTATTTGAAAAAAATGTTTTTTGCGCTATTAATGAATTTCCGCTGTGCTGCATGTACTGGAATGGGCCAGCTTCGAAACCGGCCCAACGTATACGCGCGCCTATTTCTGGCTGGCGACCTAGCTGGCCCGGTCCATGAGCGCGGGAGGTCACAGCCGCTCTTTTCTTTTTTTTTACTTTTAGTTTTTCAAAAATAAATTGAAGAATGTTGAGCAAGTATTTAAAAATAATTAAAAAATAATTAAAAATGTTGAACATGTAATTAAAAGAATATTGAACAAGTACTTGGAAAGATGTTGATTGTGTATATAAAAAATGTTGAAAAAGCATTTGAAAATGTATAAATAGTATTTAAAAAGTGTTGAACCAGTATTTGGACAAACATGTTCACAAGTATTTGAAAAATGTTAATCATGTATATACAAATGTTGAACAAGTATTTGAAAAAAAAATCATGTACAGAATATATTGGTCATGTATATACAAATGTTGAACAAGTATTTGCAAAAATGTTTTTTGCGCTATTAATGAATTTCCGTTGTGCTGCGTGTATTGGAATGGGCCAGCTTCGAACCCGGCCCTATTTCTGGCTTCAAACTCGATGAAGGGGCGAGCTAGTTGGTCCGGCCCATGAGTGCGGGAGGTCACAGCCTCTTTTTTCTTCTTTTTGTGCGTTTTCTCTTTTCTTTTTTACTTTTATTTTCTTCAAAAAAGATTTTAAGAATGTTGAACAAGTATTTAAAAATGTTGAACATGTAATTAAAGAATATTTAACAAGTATTTGGAAAAAGGTTGATTGTGTACATAAAAAAATGTTGAACAAGTATTTGAAAAATGTTGAACAAGTATTTGAAAATGTTGAACTAGTATTTAAAAAGTGTTGAACAAGTATTTGGAGAAACATGTTGAACAAGTATTTGAAAAATATTGATCATGTATATACAAATGTTGAACAAGTATTTAAAAAACAAATTGATCATGTACATAAAAATGTTGAACAAGTATTTAAAAAGTGTTGTACAAGTATTTGGAAAAAATGTTGATTGTTTATTTAAGAATGTAGAATAAAAATAGAAAAAAACAAAAATAAACAAAAGAGAAACGAAAATAAACAAAAGAAAAAGGAAAGTAATAAAACAAAGAAACAAAATGCAAAAAAGAATTGAAAAAACAGAAAAGAAACAAAGAAACAAAGTAAAAGAAAGAAAACGGAGAATAAATAATGCCGATGAAAAAAAAGAAAGAAAATAAAAAATCCATGAAAACCGCCTTATTTCCTTTAAGTAGAAATCGTCCTAGTATTAAAGCACGAGCTAGATATGTGACATAGTGGCTAGCGTAGTACGTTCTAAACAGTCGGTGCCTGAAAACTGCAATCAAGCAGACACAACCAAAAAACAAGAACCGCTCGTCCCGAAAAGACCGGATCGCCTGCGCAGGCGGAAAGGAGGCGAGCGGGGCTGCCCTTTGCGTGCCGCCGACGCTGCCGCTAGTTCCCTCTCCGCAGCTGCTCTTGCGGTGGCAGGGAGGAAGAACCTCAGATCTGAGCGTGGGGTGGGTTCGCAGTAGGGTTAGGGTTGAGGGAGATGCTGTTGAGGCTATTGCGGCGGCATCGCGCCTGATTAAGGTTCGTCGGGCTCTTCACGGTCAGACAAATCTCTTATCTTCATCTAGGGGCCAGCGGGGTGGAGGATCACCGGATCTCATCGAGGTCGCGGGCTATGGGTGTGTGGAGGTTGACCGGCACCGGCCGGTTGGGTCCTCGGATGAGGTGGTTGTGTGGAGACGGAGATTCTTCTTCCTCCTCATCGGTATGATTTTCCGTTGTTGTTCCTCCACTTACTTTGTGCAGCTGCTGGAGGGATGACCTACTTTGCCTAGGCGGTTGGCCCGGCCGCGGTGTTAGAACTGGATCTTAGTTCTCTTCCATCTGGAAGGGACACATATAGCGGTACTCAAAGCCACAAATAGTAAAGGCTGGTGCATGCATGGTGGATGCACATGTGTGTCCTTGTCTTTTAGGTGTCGTGCGAAGAAAAGGGGAGCAGTGTGGCGGTGATTATGCCATGGTTGAAGATGATGACCTATTTGGGTTTGGTTGCAGATTTTTGTATTGCGGGCGTCTTCTCGCAAGGTTCAAAAATGATGACACAGAGCTTCGAAGATCTTCGTCCTTTACTAGTTGTTGTAGGGCGCTCTTTGTTTTTCTGTTTTTTTGTGTGTATGTGTGTGTGTGTGCGCGCGTGTTAGGGTGTGTTTGTACGGGTCAAGAACTTTGTATTATTTCGTGATTTGAATGCAAGCATACTTTCTCAAAAAAGTTCGGTGCCGGCATCGATCCCCGGCAGCGCCCGCACATATTTAGTCTTTGTTTTTCCTGAAAATAAGCGCTCGTGGGCCGGCCCAATACTGTAGCATATCGGCGCGAGAGGGTTTGTTCGGCTCGCTTAAAGCGAGAAATAGCTCTCGCGCCAAGTTACCTAATCGGCCTTCCTGCAAGAAGTTAAGGGGGCGACTCCACCAGTGGGCCCAAGTGGCCCAATATCTTTTCACCACTTGGACTTTTAAGACTCGTCGATATTATATTAAATATAAAAGCCTCTTAACTATTATTAGAGCCCATTATTATTAATTTAATATCTTCGGAAACATTTTTCACCTACATATAATTTATCAGCATTGCCCGGTAAACCCCAAAACCCTTCCACTTCCAGTGACACCGAAACGCTTCCGGTTCCTCTCAAAATTATTTTGAATATTAATGAAACTATCTCATAAATATTTTCTCATTACTCTTGTCCTATTAGCACTCAGCAGATCATGACTACCTTAAGCTTGGTTAAAAATAGACATGAACAAAACCCCTTTCGTTCAATGACCGGTAGCGGAACGTGGACATCCATATCGATCTTTATGAGTACATGAATGAAATTGGAGTGAACCTTTGGTTATCATGTGCTATTCCCTTAGTTTCAGATACTTTATAAAACCCGAGGTGAGATATATTGGTATCCTCTTGAGTCATACACATGCTCACTATACCGGTATCTTTGTTACCGGTTTTGTTCTTCTTTCTCGTTGACATGTTCCGGCATCCCCGCAATTTAGTCACCTGTGTCTGGCCAGACGATAATGGATGTCGTCACACCGAGAGGGCCCTAACAATATCTTTCCATCGTCGGAGGAGAAAATCTCACTCTTGAGCTATCTAGTCCCTTGACAAACTTTCCGATAAACCTGTAAGTTGTCGTTATGATCATCGTGTTACAAATAACGTTTGAGCAACCACAAAGTCCACCATACGGGAAGAAGTGACTATGATACTCTTCTGGTCTAAGAAACTAAAGCACACGTTAACACTCCGTGTTATAACAATTGACTTCTGGCGGTGGCATTATCTTGAAGTATAACAAACAAGTTTGGGTCGATTCAATATGATTGTTCTTCCAATGTCATATTCTCAATGTTTTTATAGGACTATCGTTACACTTAACAACATTCTAAGATCTGAAAAACATGATCATGAATAACACTTGAGCTAGTCTTAGAGGCGAGACTAGTAATCAGGTCTTACCGTTTATTATTTTACACGTGAGTTTTCCACTGAATCACATATTCCAGAATCATAGTAGTTATAACATAGAATATAAACTATTAATTATGAATATGGAAATATAATAACAAAATATTATTGCCTTTAGGGCATATTTTTAATAGCCTCCCACTTGCACTAGAGTCAATAATCTAGTTAGCATATTTTGCCGCAAGACCATGAAAGCGCTATGGCTCAACATCGAGGAGTCCGAGCGGCTCACTACGAAGAGGGTGGCCGGCGATGCGAAAGTGATCCGGCTCACGTAGGAGCATCACCGTGCCGCCCGCGGTCTCACAGGCTTCATCTCATTCTCCTCCGATGACAATGGCGCAAAGAGCATGAACAACGACGACGCCCGTGCGACCACGGACGCCTTCGCGAAGGACAACTAACGCCACTCTGGTGACCGCAAGGGCTGGCACAGAAATAGTGAAGTTCAGCGCCCCTCTGTTTTTATTCTAGTATCCTATCTAGTGTTAGGTGATGAACCGCCTCTTTTGGTCCAGTTGTACATGTCTGGTGATGAACTTTTGCTATGTCTGTGAATTTTATCTATGTTTGTTTATTTCTATGATTAACTCCGCCTATGTTGTCTCAACATAGCCGGTCCCAAGCCCGGGTAAAGGAGGAGGGTTGTGATAGGCTTGGCGAGCCAACGTAAAAACTCAGCCACTCTTATGGAGATGAAACCCAAAAGATTTTCGTTGGGGCGTAACCCTCTCAGCGACGCGCCACATCAGAACCCGGATGTGGTGGAAAATGGGCAAGGGCCGGGCCGTCACCCCCCCAGGTGGCGCGCCGTATCTTGATCCGGATACGGTGGCAAGTGAGCGAGGATCGGGTCGTCGCATCCTTAGTGGCGCGCTACATCAGCGCCCGGATGTAGTGGAAGATGAGCAAGGGTCTTCGCATTTGACTCGACGAGTGCGAAGGGTAAGGAAGCTAGCCGAGCCTAGGAGGATTCGCTTAGGTAGCTGGAACGTAGGGTCTCTGACAAGGAAACTTCGGGAGCTAGTTGATGCAGCGGTGAGAAGAGGTGTTGATATCCTTTGCGTCCAAGAAACCAAATGGCGAGGACAGAAGGCGAAGGAGGTGGAGGATACCGGCTTCAAGCTATGGTACACGGGGATGGCTGCAAACAGAAATGGCGTAGGCATCTTGATCAACAAGAGCCTCAAGTATGGAGTGGTAGACGTCAAGAGACGTGGGGACCGGATTATCCTGGTCAAGTTGGTAGTTGAGGACTTGGTTCTCAATGTTATCAGCGCGTATGCCCCACAAGTAGGCCACAATGATAACACCAAGAGGGAGTTCTGGGAAGGCCTGGAAGATATGGTTAGGAGTGTACCGGTTGGTGAGAAGCTCTTCATAGGAGGAGACCCCAATGGCCACGTGGGTACATCTAACACAGGTTTTGAAGGGGCGCATGGGGGCTTTGGCTATGGCATCAGGAATCAAGAAGGAGAAGATGTCTTAAGCTTTGCTCTAGCCTACAACATGATTGTAGCCAACACCCTCTTTAGAAAGAGAGAATCACATCTGGTGACTTTTAGTAGTGGCCAACACTCTAGCCAGATTGATTTCATCCTCTCGAGAAGGGAAGATAGGCGTGCGTGCCTAGACTGTAAGGTGATACCTGGAGAGAGTGTTGTACCCCAGCATAAGCTGGTGGTTGCTGACTTCCGCTTTCGGATTCGTGTCCAGCGGGATAAGCGGGCTAAAGTCGCTAGAACGAAGTGGTGGAAGCTCAAGGGGGAGGTAGCTCAGGCGTTCAAGGAGAGGGTCATTAAGGAGGGCCCTTGGGAGGAAGGAGGGGATGCGGACAATGTGTGGATGAAGATGGCGACTTGCATTCGTAAGGTGGCCTCAGAGGAGTTTGGAGTGTCCAGGGGAAGGAGAAGCGAAGATAAGGATACCTGGTGGTGGGATGATGATGTCCAGAAGGCGATTAAAGAGAAGAAAGATTGCTTCAGACGCCTATACCTAGATAGGAGTGCACACAACATAGAGAAGTACAAGATGGTGAATAAGGCCGCAAAGCTGTTGGTGAAGCAAGGGGTCGGGCGTATGAGGACCTCTACCAACAGTTAGGCACGAAGGAAGGCAAAAGGGACATCTATAAGATGGCCAAGATCCGAGAGAGGAAGACGAGGGATATTGGCCAAGTCAAATGCATCAAGGACGGAGCAAGCCAACTCTTGGTGAAGGACGAGGAGATTAAGCATAGATGGCGGAGTACTTCGACAAGTTGTTCAATGGGGAGAACGAAAGCTCTACCATTGAACTAGACGACTCTTTTGATGAGACCAGCATGCATTTTGTGCGTCGAATCCAGGAGTCTGAGGTCAAGGAGGCTTTAAAAAGGATGAAGGGAGGCAAGGCGATGGGCCCGGATTGTATCCCCATTGAGGTGTGGAAAGGTCTGGGGACATAGCGATAGTATGGCTAACCAAGCTTTTCAACCTCATTTTTCGGGCAAACAAGATGCCAGAAGAATGGAGACGGAGTATATTAGTACCAATCTTCAAGAACAAGGGGGATGTTCAGAGTTGTACTAATTACCGTGGAATTAAGCTGATGAGCCATACAATGAAGCTATGGGAGAGAGTCATTGAGCACCGCTTAAGAAGAATGACAAGCGTGACAAAAAACCAGTTTGGTTTCATGCCTGGGAGGTCGACCATGGAAGCCATTTTCTTGGTATGACAGCTTATGGAGAGATATAGGGAGCAAAAGAAGGACTTGCATATGGTGTTCATTGACTTGGAGAAGGCCTATGATAAGATACCGCGAAATGTCATGTGGTGGGCCTTGGAGAAACACAAAGTCCCAGCAAAGTACATTACCCTCATCAAGGACATGTGCGATAATGTTGTGACAAGTGTTCGAACAAGTGATGTCGACACTGATGACTTCCCGATTAAGATAGGACTGCATCAGGGGTCAGCTTTGAGCCCTTATCTTTTTGCATTGGTGATGGATGAGGTCACAAGGGATATACAAGGAGATATCCCATGGTGTATGCTCTTTGTGGATGATGTGGTGCTAGTTGACGATAGTCAGGTGGGGGTAAATAGGAAGTTGGAGTTATGGAGACAAACCTTGGAATCGAAAGGGTTTAGGCTTAGTAGGACTAAAACCGAGTACATGATGTGCGGTTTCAGTACTACTAGGTGTGAGGAGGAGGAGGTTAGCGTTGATGGTCAGGTGGTACCTCAGAAGGACACCTTTCGGTATTTGGGGTCAATGTTGCAGGAGGATGGGGATATTGATGAAGATGTGAACCATCGGATCAAAGCCGGATGGATGAAGTGGCGCCAAGCTTCTGGCATTCTCTGTGACAAGAGAGTGCCACAAAAGCTAAAAGGCAAGTTCTACAGGACGGCGGTTCGACCCGCAATGTTGTATGGCGCTGAGTGTTGGCCGACTAAAAGGCGACATGTTCAACAGTTAGGTGTGGCGGAGATGCGTATGTTGAGATGGATGTGTGGCCATACAAGGAAGGATCGAGCCCGGAATGATGATATACGAGATAGAGTTGGGGTAGCACCAATTGAAGAGAAGCTTGTCCAACATCGTCTGAGATGGTTTGGGCATATCCAGCGCAGGCCTCCAGAAGCTCCAGTGCATAGCGGATGGCTAAAGCGTGCAGAGAATGTCAAGAGAGGGCTGGGTAGACCGAATTTGACATGGGAGGAGTCCGTTAAGAGAGACCTGAAGGATTGGGGTATCACCGAAGAGCTAGCTATGGACAGGGGATGGAAGCTTGCTATCCATGTGTCAGAGCCATGAGTTGGTTGCGAGATCTTATGGGTTTCACCTCTAGCCTACCCCAACTTGCTTGGGACTAAAGGCTTTGTTGTTGTTGTTTCTTTCTATGATTATTTTGTTGATGATCTAAGTAAGTTTATCTCATGTTGCATGAGTGCATGGATTCCAGGACCGGATATGAGGGGGCAGCTGCAAACGCTAAGAATGTCTGTGGACACGCCTATGGACGTATAAAGGGTCAAATTTGTGAAGTCCGGTTGTAGATGCTCTAAGTACCTTTTGAAAGGAAAAAAAGAACATACCTAGTGTAGTCGTGTAGAATCCAGATGAACCTCTTGCACTAACAATTGCAGGGAATTGCAGGGCATGCCAAGAAGATAAGAAAAACACCATGAGCATAACTGAGTAAAGCTGAATGCAAAACTCTGTTCAAAGAATAGCAAAGAAAGGATAGGTCAATTCATGCAGCTCCAAACCCGCTAAGATAACGTCGTTATGGACAAATATTGCAACCAAACGACATGTACAAAAACACTCCTCACTAGCTATGCATTCTTCACCTTATTAGTACTACTATTCTCAGACAAGGACAGAAAACTTGAAAAGAAACGGTAACGACCATATCATTGCAGAGCACACCATCAGGCATATGCCGTCTGTCACAGAACATCGCCGTAGCCTACCAAAATCGAGACCCCTGATCCAGCACAGCTTGGGGACTGGTTAGCTAGCCAGCTGCAACACCTTCTGACACACGAGCAGTAATACCTAGTGTAGTACTACTACTAGGGTAGCATCTGGTGCAAGGAAAATACAGCAGGGTCGATACAGAGATGGGAGAATGAATCAAAGCCAGC
>NC_041389.1:84981600-84984882 GCF_002162155.2 Triticum dicoccoides
CGTCTCGTTCTCTTCTTCCTCCTCTCCGAGCGACCCGGCACTGGCAGCTGCTTATATCACACGCGCAGCTCCTCCATCGCACTGACAGCCTCCCTGCAAGCAAGATGCGAGAATCAAAGGCATCAAAAAGGATGCCTAATCATTCAGGGCAGTGAGTGTGTGAGTGACCAGCATTGCTACCTCAGAGCTTTGGTGATCTCGTCACTCTTAGGGTCCAGTTCCTGTGCTTTCAGGAACGCGTCGGCTGCTCCTTTGTAATCCTGCGCATGGGCGAAATATCGCAAGAGGTGTATCGAATCAGATTGCTGAGGGGGAACTGGACAGAGAGTGGCTAGCTATACATACCTTCATGAAACTGAGAGCTTTGCCCTCACGGTACCATGCCTTGGACCAATGGGGCCGCATCATTATGCATTGCCGTGCATCTTCCAAAGCTCTGTCCCCTTCTCGCATCCGCAGCCAGCAGAGGCTCCGGTTAGCAAACATGGTGGCATCAAGTGGGTCTATATCCATTACCTGCATTTACGACCAGAGAGCTCAGCTTCAGGTGTCTGTTGGTGCAGTAGTAAATTAATCTAACAGGCTCTGTCAAGCACATCATTGCCTTTTCTTTAGTTTAACATCTGATCTGATGTACTCCCTCCGTTCGGAATTACTCGTCCAAGAAATGAATGTATCTAGATGTATTTTAGTTGTAGATACGTTCATTTTTATCCGTTTTTATGACAAGTAATTCCGGACGGAGGGAGTAACAAAAGTGGTTGTGGGCTTCCCAGATAAAATCATGAATGATCTATCCTAGGAAATGCATTGTAATCACCCAACTATCACCCCACATAAGCCGACCATAATTCTATGTTGGAAATTCCAAAACAAAGAACCAACCAGTTCAATGAACCATCATTCAGAGAATTAAGTAGTAAGACTATAATAAAAACTACTCCCTCCGTCCCATAATGTAAGACGTTTTTTGGCACTAGTGTAGTGCCAAAAAACATCTTACATTATGGGACGGAGGGAGTACAAGCCCGTCTTCACCCCCAAATCTGACGTCTTAAAACATGTATTAAATCATTAAATGGTTCATGCATTTACCAGGCCATAGAAGTACATCGCTGTAATATAGTCTTCCTTTCCAAATGCTTCCTTTCCTCGTGACTTCAAATCAGCTATCCGTTGTTCCACAGAAGATGCGTCCTGGACCAGTACCATGGTCAGTTACATGCATACATAGTGAATGGCAGGTTCCAACAGCACGCCAAGTATTACAGTTGGAAAATTAAGTTAAAGTTCTTGGTCAGTAATCCTTCAATAATAGGCATACACACTGTTTCCTCAGTTAGCTTTGCAAACTTGGTCAAACAAAATGCCAACTAAATTTGAATACATATATCTATTTATGTATTAGCGTCCGCCATCCTAAGATTGAACTCCCACTGTTCACTATTATAAGTTGTTCTAACTTTTTTTATGATTTGGATGTATACAGAATCATTTTAGTGTGTTGGTTCACTCATTTCAGTCCGTATGTAGTAATATCTAAAGAGTGCCTATACAACTGGGTTTAGTAACTTCCCTATGATGATACTGTACTTCCTTTTACCAGTTCTTAAATTTCTCAAGAAAATGCAGGCTTGCAGGCAGGCTACCGTTGCCCCGTTTTATCATGTTTAGTTGCATTTTTCTTCTATGGATATCAAAGTGGAAACAACTGAAGGTCCAGTGATACATCAAAAAATGGGTCGGTCCATGCATGTTCAAAGGTCATGAGTATGCATACAGCCTGGTGATCTTTTCACTCTGTAAAGGAGAATACAGCGTATGGAAGTACTGTGTTCGAAATAGAAGATATCAACCAATCATGCAGCTTCAGGACTACAGGTTATGGCAGAATGAAGTAATTGATAAATCATCTACACACCTGATGCTTGATACGTGGTGATCTTGCAGTATTCATTATCCCATTAACGCTCCAAACTGGCTGAGATGGAATGGGTTTTGTCTTAGGAAACAGAATTTCAACAAGCTCACGTTGACCACGAGCTGCTGCTAGCTCAATTGGAACTGCGCCATGCTATATCATAGAACAGAACATAATATGTTATATGATCCAGGATGAAAAGATAAAGCGGTCAACATCATCAAATTACTATTTTTAACTGAAAATTCTGTAAGAAAACGAGATATTCTTGAATTCATCCCAGTGGCAGTAAGAATCCTAGATACTGCTAAATGAAATTCATTTGAGAGCATAAAATAAAAATTAGTAAACAGAGAGACAAGGGCAGAGCTACAGTTACCTGGTTAGGGATGTTAGCGTCGGCTCCAGCCTCTAGTGAAATCATGACAAAGTCCATTAAGCCATCATCAACTGCCTCCGTTAAAGGAGTTGGTCCAGAGTAACCATGAACATTCACATCAGCGCCAGCCTATTAATGAATAGGAGTAAAAAAAAACCTTCAGTGATAGGAAAAACCAAGCTACTCGGTCATGAAACACCCGACAAGGAAAAAACAAGGTACTCAACAAAATCAGGACACATTTAAACATAAAAAACATATGAAAATACATGAAGTCTGTAAGTTATTGGAACCTCAATCAGTAGCTTCATGCATTTCAAGGCCTTTCCACAGACGGCCATCATGAGTGGTGAAAAGACGTGATTAGCCACTCTGTTGGGCTGAAAAGATAAATAGCCATAGTTTTGAAAAGAGTTAACTAGATCACATAAAGATTATTTTTAAATGAGCCCATCAAATATTTGATACACCCCCCCAAGAATAAATCATTATATCACCAAACGAAACGCAGTTAATCGTGTTTGCCTTTCCAATTCATAATATTGCATTCAATTATCTGATAGTGGAATAGACAACTTACATTAGCACCATGCTCCAGCAGAACCTTCACAACCTCAACATGGTCCTTTGCAACCGCCAAGTGTAATGGTGTGCCCCGATGATCCATAGGATCCACATGAACCCCTTTCAACAGCAATAGCCTCACAGCCTCGCAGTGTCCTGGAGGCACAACAAACATGGTGCAAATCCAAATAGATCAGAACCAGAGCCTCTGCAGAAGAGTAGCTCCTTGTATGTAGGCAATGTCAATCCTTTGATTTCAGGGACTCAAAGTGAACTCAAGAATGAGAAAGACCACCTTCCTCTGCTGCATTGTGCAATGACACAGAGCCCCTGTCATCGGCCGTGGATGGGTCTGCGCCGCGGTCGAGAAGGTACCTCATAACCTCGACATTTCCCCCAAATGCGGCGTAGAACATCG
>NC_041389.1:84985060-84986206 GCF_002162155.2 Triticum dicoccoides
TTACTCTTGAGGAGGCGGAGTTGGCCGCCGAGGGCTGCCTTGAGGGCGATGTCGCAGGGGGACGAAGCCATGGCGGCGGCGGCGGAACTGAGGAGACGAGAGCGGTGAAGGGTTTGGGGAGGGGAAACTGAGGAATCGGCAGTCGGCGCCGAGAGCGGTGAAGGGTTTGGAGGAGGGGAAACTGGGGAGTCAGTTGCGGAGATGATATGGCGCCAAAAAGAGGAAGGGACAGTTCTTTTGGGCAATTCTCCGAGAATTGACCCCCTCCCCAGCTTCTTCCAGAATTGGCACTCCATATTTTCTTACAATTCCTAGTTAAGAACTGGCCCGAAAGAGTGTGAGACGAGACTTGCCTGCTCCCCTCGCGTGCGTCCTCTGCGTGCGCCCATCCATGCTTCCACATACGTGGCTTGATTTAATTGGAACAAAATAAGGCCCGATTCCACCCCCTTAAAATGAGGGGGAAGATGATTAGATTAGAAAGGAAAAAGGAAAAAGACAACCGTAGGATGAGGTGGGAGCATGGATGGAAGTATGGGGAGGGAGCAGGCAAGCCGGATCTAAAGAATTCTATGAGACCAGGTCTCACGGATTAGCAGGTGAGACACATCCTGATGGATAACACATGGCATTCACAAATCACAAAGCATCTACCCCACCCCCACCTGAAATCAGGGGGGAGAGATTAAATGCTTTGTGATTTGTGAATGCCACGTGTCATCCATCAGGGCAGGTCTCACCTGCTAACCGTGAGACCTGGTTTCATATAATTTTTTCCGTGAGATGGGATTGTAACCGGCCACTTATAGCATTTCTAGCAGACTCCATAAAAAGCCCCGACTCGTAAAATAATCGTCAAAATGCGGGTTGGCACAAAAAATCCCGCCTAAACAGACCTCGCAAATGCGGTCGGTCCATAAAAAATTTTGAGGGACGCGGCAAAACTTCGGCCCAACCCGCTAATACGCAGGTTTCCGACTCGCCCCTACGGTGCCCCGTATCACAAGATGGTTGGCGGGAGGGACATTTCAGACCGCGCCCTTTCCCCACCTCCTTCCACTGTCGCCCGCCATTGGTTCTGCACGTCCGCCGCCGGTGATTCTGACCAAATCTGCGGGCGGAATCGCGCCGCGGGGGCGTCCCCCA
>NC_041389.1:84987732-84997582 GCF_002162155.2 Triticum dicoccoides
GGTACTACCGCTCCTACGAGCGGTACTACCGCTAGGGAGGCAGAAGCCCAATGAAACAACACTGCAAACGGGCAACAGGGCGGTACTACTGCAGGAGCGGTACTACCGCCAGCCCTTGCGGAACTACCGCGCGACCACAGATGTAAAAAAATAACTGTGGCGCCTACAACCGCTGGAGCTAGCTACGAGAAAAAGGCTGCACGTTACTACCGCTCACACGGGGCGGTACTACCGCATAAGGGCGGATGTAAAAAATTACATCCGCGCCTACTACCGCACGCAACACTGCCAGGACACGAGGCAGCGGTACTACCGTTCACCAGGAGCGGTACTACCGCGTAGGGCGTTGATACGTCTCCAACGTATCTATAATTTTTGTTTGTTCCATGCTATATTATATTCTGTTTTGGATGTTTAATGGGCTTTATTATACACTTTTATATTATTTTTGGGACTAACCTATTAACCCAGAGCCCAGTGTCAGTTTCTGTTTTTTCCCTTGTTTTAGTGTTTTGCAGAAAAGGAATATCAAACGGAGTCCAAACGGAATGAAACCTTCGGGAGAGTTATTTTTGGAACGGAAGCAATCCAGAAGACTTGAAGTGCATGTAAGGGAAGCAACAAGGAAGGCATGAGGTAGGGGGCGTGCCCTCCACCCTCGTGGGCCCCTCATGGCTCCCCTTACCGACTTCTTTCGCCTATATATATCTATATACCCTAAAACCTTTGGGAATAGAATAGATCGGGAGTTCCACCGCCGCAAGCCTCTGTAGCCACCAAAAACCAATCGGGGCCCTGTTCCCGCACCCTGCCGGAGGGGGGATCCCTCACCGGTGGCCATCTTCATCATCCCGGCGCTCTCCATGACGAGGAGGGAGTAGTTCACCCTCGGGGCTGAGGGTATGTATCAGTAGCTATGTGTTTGATCTCTCTCTCTCTCTCTCGTGTTCTTGAGGTGGTACCATCTTGATGTATCGCGAGCTTTGCTATTATAGTTGGATCTTATGATGTTTCTCCCCCTCTACTCTCTTGTAATGGATTGAGTTTTCCCTTTGAAGTTATCTTATCGGATTGAGTCTTTAAGGATTGAGAACACTTGATGTATGTCTTGCATGTGCTTATCTGGGGTGACAATGGAATATTCACGTGATCTACATGATGTATGTTTTGGTGATCAACTTGCGGGTTCCGTAACATTGTGAACTTATGCATAGGGGTTGGCACACGTTTTCGTCTTGACTCTCCGGTAGAAACTTTGGGGCACTCTTTGAAGTTCTTTGTGTTGGTTGAATAGATGAGTCTGAGATTGTGTGATGCATATCGTATAATCATACCCACGGATACTTGTGGTGACATTGGAGTATCTAGGTGACATTAGGGTTTTGGTTGATTTGTGTCTTAAGGTGTTATTCTAGTACGAACTCTATGATACACTACAAAAAAGTACACTTCCGTGACGATACGTGTTTGTCACAGTAGGTCGCATTTTTTTGTCATGCATGTACATCCATGACAAATTTATGACAGAATCAAGATAGTCATACCTATGCTGTCGTAGAAGTGTTCCATGACATTACCAAAATTATCATCACGGAAGTGTCCACTTCCATGACGATAAATCGCGCGTCACAGAAGTGCTTTCGTCAAGGGTGACCGACATGTGGCATCCACCGTAACGGAACGTCGTTAAGCTATCGGGTCGGGTTTTGGATCCGATAACCCGTTAACAGCCCCGACCAATGGGGATTTTCCACGTGTAAAATCATCATTGGCTGGAGGAAACACGTGTCGGCTCACCGTTGGGACAGATGTCATCCACTCATTGGACAGAAGGCGCCTATGGTAGGTCGACACGTGGCACGGCCCAACAGAGGCCCATTCCTGTGAAAAGGCCGGCCCGTTTGACTTGGTCAAAAGGTGGCGGGCCGGCCCATGTAAAGCCTGTTAACGGCTTGTTCGCATATAGCCCATTTACAGCCCGCTAACCCAAGGCCCGTTACGCCCTACCCGAATTAGGCCCAGTAGCGTCATCTGGGCCACCCAATATGATTCCAGCCCGTTTTCACTTCTGGCCCATGTATGGTCCATGACGTCTTTCGGGCCATATGAGGCCCTATGTAATTCTTGGCCTATTAACGGCCCATGGTGAAACTGGCCCGTAATGAATAGTGTATCGCTTTATACCCATTAAGGGCCCGTTATTACGTTGGGCCGTTTCCAGCCCATGTTATCTTTCGGCTTTCTCAGAGCCATTTATTCTTGGGCTCATTTCCAGCATTCGTTTACTTACGGCCTGTTACTGTTCATTTTCTGCTTATGGGCCAAATTCAGCCCGTGGTTACAGTTGGCCCGTTTGTGGTCCGTTAACACGTTGGGTCGTTTTCATAGCGTCATGAAATACGGCCTATTAACGATGGCCTGTTATGGTCGGCCCATGAACGGACGATTCCAACTCTAGCCCGTTTACGGCCATAATGCGGCCTGTTATTGGCCCATGTTTGGCCAATCGATCATACTGCCCGTATAAGGCCCATTGATGATACAGCCCGTAGAAGGCCCATTGTTTCTACGGCCCGTAGAAGGCCCATTGTTTCTACGGCCCGTAGAAGGCCCACCGTTTCTACGGCCCGTAGAAGGCCCACCGTTTCTACGGCCCGTAGAAGGCCCACTATTTCTATGGCCCGTAGGAGGCCCAGTGTCACTACAGTCAATATTAGCCCATGGTTATTGTGGCCTAGTTTTAAAAAATAGGTTATTGCAACCACTAGCAAACCGCGGAAAAAGAACTGCAATGACTACAAGCAAACAAATAAACAAGACAACAAGGAAATAAATAAGCAAGCAACTTACGCTAGGCTATCACGGCTATCACACATATTACATCCACTGGGCATCAAAGTTCGCCACCAGTGCAAATAAACGCGCCGACAAAAGAATATACAAAACTGAGAGCACTTCAGAAGGCACTAGGCCTGGCTAGGTCGGGCCCCCCAAACAGCTGAAGAAGCTGAGTAGAACTCAGTTGTGTCAATGATAGATGCATCAACACTAGATTTAAGGCATGATGGTGCGCATGGCAGTCCTCTGACATCTTCATTGCATCTTTGACTTCAAGTCGGAGCTGAGCTGAAGCAAGCCTTTCCGCTTTAAGTTGAGACTGAAGAAGTCGAACTGATTGAGGCAGCAACTGCATAGAGGTTGTCTCACACCTGCTGGTGAGTAGCTTCAACTCACTGTCTTCATCAAGACAAGACCTTGGGGTCATCTCGCTGTCCTCAAGATGGTTTGGCTCACTACCTTCCCTAAAATTCTGCCTGGCGTAAGAGATACGACTCTGAAAGAGAAACAAGGAGACACGTAACAGGTTTCACAATTATATAAGCAAATAAATGGATCTGTTCTGCATAATGAACATGTTTTTACAACTACAATTTGAAACTGGTAATTGTTGCAAACATCCAATTAGATGTAAACAGCAAAGCAAACAGTAGTGGAGGCAATGATGCCTATCCAAATCTATACTAGAACAAAGTTTGAAGGCTTGAGAAGGATGAACTTACATTACATGTTAACATGGGCTGGACAAAGCCCTTCTCCATGTTGATGGCAGGATAATTCAATAAATTCCCCAAAGAAAATTCTTTATAAGCGTTGTCATTATTCTACATTTTGCAAAGAGTAAATATAGATCAAATAATATTGGAAGAAATAGAGGATAATGAAGCTCAGGTGCAGACTGATGATACATAATCAAATAGCAATTAATTAAGTACAACGTTACAAGGCAAAAGGGAGAGAGGTACTGACAAGAGCAATGCAGAGCCCATTATTGTTTTGAGATCGTATGATCCTTTGAGCAAGGAGATTCATCTGAAATTAGTTTTCATACAAGAGAGAAGGGTAAGGCACAAGCAGAAATTTAGGAGTTAAAATTTTGAATTGATATCATAGACAGTACGTGACGCTGGGCTCCCAGCAGTTCTAATAGGGGTTTGGCCACTGGAGTAGGGGTAAAGTGTGGTACAGTTGGGCCTGTGTTTTCTGTGGCTGCTGATCTATCTGATTTAACAGGTACCACTACCTTTTCCAAATACCTAGTTTGTACTCCTTGAGGATCTGCACTCACCCTCTTCCTTTTGGACATCTATCACCAAAGAACAACATTTGATTGGAAAAACATAGTGTGAAGACACATGGAATAGGTATAGAAAATGGATAGTTATGGCATATACTCATATATGATGCTTAAACTAAGCAGATGGTGTAACAAAGTAGAAGAAATGCAAGAGGTCAGATGCAAAATATGTGCGACCAATACAACTTTGCAAAGTTAGAGCAAGCACCTTGATGGGTGAATAAGATAGGCCATCCTCCACCATGCCAAGTTTGTTAGCCACTGGATCGTTCCGCAATATTCCTCTTGTGCGCCCATTCTCATGTTCATTTTGATAATGTTCAATATCTGACATGCATGAAAACATAAAAACAAGTGAGATTTTCTTTATAATGCAGAAGTGATTCTAATCCAATACTACCTCCCTGTAAACCCCTTTGTGCTATCTCTGCGATTCTTTTAAAAGATGCCATGCATGCTGTAATTTGTTGTGTGCATTAATATAATGTGGCCTACTACTCAAAATATGAGAGCTCCAGAAGTGATGACACTTCGCAGATGATAGCTTCAACATATAGTAAAGAAGAACAAGTCGACCTGACCTGACAGATTCAAAATATACTAAGGGAGAACAACTCGACCTGACCAGTCGACCGCAAGAGAAGAGTATCATCTTAAAGAAGAGCAGAAGAGCAAGCAAATTGAAGATATTACAAGTGTTTCAATACAATGTCGGTTGGCCACCCATGATGAACCAGAGCGCACAGAGAAATACTATTCTTTCTGGTCTCTCCATATGTGGCTCACATGCATTTCGAAACTAAAGTAGGAACATTTAGCTAACCAATTAAACATCTCTCAGTTTTACTAATATCAGCAATAATATCAAATATGAATTTGTACAGCTAAGCTTGTTTAGCTCGATGGGTGGAGCAGTGCTATTACAACACGAACCACGTAGGCTGATTGTGGTCATCATAAAATGGGGAAAACATAAGCATGATTAGTACAGTGTTGACCGTGGCAGTGGGATGGCAGATCTGAAGCTGCAAACCGCGCAAAGGGTAGTTAGCAACCGATGTTTGCTCTGAAATAACAACTAAGATTTGGTATGGAGAAGAAAGTACGGTCAACAAGTGACAAAGAAATGCAATTATGTTGTCTCTCTATATGTCGCGACATGCATTTGGAAACTCAAGTGGGACCTTTAGCTAACCAATTAAATGTGTCGGTTAACTAATATCAGTATCATATCACAATCATATTTGAACAACTAAGCTTTCGAATTTTGAGTGTTGTGTTGTTTAGCTTGAAGGGTGGAGTAATGCTAGTACGACAGAAAGCACCTACGAAGATCATAGTAGAGTAGATAAAAGGGGAAAACCCTAAGCATCAAGAGAAAAATCAGGAAAGTGGAACTAGCTAGACCAGTGGGTGGCGCACATGCTTTTCGAAACAAATATAGGAACATTAGGTGACCAATTAAACGTTCTCTGTTTTAGTGATATGAGCATCATATCAGATTCGTATTTCAACACATAAGCTTTGGGTTGAGGTCTTGAGGAGCAGTGCTAGCACGACATGAAGCACCTACGATGATGGTAGTGAATATAAAGGGGGTAAACCATAAGCTTTACGAGTATAGTGCCCGTTCCATGGCGGATCTGAAGGTGCAAACCGGACAAAGCTACTTCGCAACCAATGTTTGCTTTCAACTAGCCACTACGATTTGGTACGGACAAGAAAAGTACAGTAAACAAATTACGATCTATTTTCCGGGTGAGATCAATAACTTAAGCACATATGGAAGAGTACCACCTCCCTTGCGACGCCGTGTAGGCCTATGCTGATACGTTGAGGATGCTGCGGGTGCGATGGCTGTCGGCGGCGGGGAAGAAGACTTTAGACGGCAGACGGCCGGGTCGGGGGATATATCATGTTGCCGTGGACGAGGCAGTCGTAGGAGCAGCAATGGCAAGGTGGACGATGGCGCCGATGAAGCGAGAGGGGGCGATGAAAGGATCCTGGTCTAGCGCCGTGGATGAGAGACGTCCATCTCTTGCAGTGGACGACGGGGTAGGGGTAGCGGCTCCGGCAAGGTGGAGGATGGGGTGGCGGACGGAGGAGGCTGGCCGCAATGCGGAGGTTGTCGTGCCGCCGATGGTGTATGAATGGGGAAATGGAGGGGAGGGGGGCGATCTCAAACTTTGGGACGCGCTTCTCTGAAATGGGGGAAAGTTACGAACTTATCCCCCGTTTACAATTTCAGACATCGCGTCGGTTGGGGATAGGACGGTAATCTCGCATCTCCCAAATATTTGCCGGTAACTATTTCGGGCGAGGAGAGGGTGTTTTGCTGCCCACGGTTGGCGCCCATGGTATATGAACGGGGCTGACAGGTAGGGCGGTTGTGTCACGTCTGATGGAAGTTACACATCTGCCCCTATTTAAAATATTAGCCTACATCAATTTCGGACGAGGAGAGTTTGTTTTGCCGCCCACCGTGTATGAATGGGGAAATGGAGGAAGAGACACATGTCTTTCGGACGAGCTTGAATCAAATGTGTTTTCCGCCCATGTTTGGCGCCCACCGTGTCTGAATGGGCTCAGAGGCCATCGTGTCACGTCTGACTGAAGTTACTAGTCTACCCCTATCGACAGCAGTGTAAATCCGGTCGATAAGGATGTCAAGTGTCAGGGGTAGACTGTAATTTTCATCTCGCAAACACTTGCTTCGGGCAGCCCACAAATTATAGTGGGTGTTTAGCCGCTTCGTTCAAAACTTGGGAGAATTAGCTTTCACGTTTTCCCTGGGACCTGGCAAACTAAATTTAAATCCAGTTTGTATTCGATTACGAATATCCACAGATAATTATACGTTTTGTTATTTATTTCTTCAAAACCACAACAAAGATTTATTCCACCTTTATATGTGATTATGATTTAGAAATGTCGTGATCTTCGAATTCAGTAGGTTGGATACACTCTGATTCAAACAGTTATTTCATCCAATACAATGTGCTCACACGAAAAATAGTTCACCTTGTGTCAATCATACAAGTACTGAGGATTACCTCGCCTAAAAAATTCGGATCATTACAACACATGGACAACATGGAATTCCGGACAACATAGGGGGTCTTGCAACATAATCCATTCAGAGACATGACACAACATGCAAGTACGATAATCTAATGACAATTTCAACTGGTATCTAAAGAAGAACCATGATTACCTGGGGCTTCAGATAGCAGAAACAGCAGGACCTCCTCCGTCTTCAAATGCAACATTCTTACTTCCTCCAATTCTTGGGTTGCTTGCATAATGCGTGCCGCTAATTCCATAATTTCCATCCTCAAGATAAAGATTACCTCATTCATGGCAGCCACACCATCTCTTTCTGCCTCTAGTAGAGCCTCAAGCACTATAATATCTGTGCTCAGACTGCTCTCCAGCGGTGTTGCCTCTGAACTGCTACCATCTAGTAACATGGATGGCGCACTGCTTCCACAAATAGATTCTGGGGTTGTACATTGTGTCCTAGTGTGAACGGCATCCTGAAAGGTTTCCGCTGGACATAAGTAAGAGATAGTTATCGTATGATCCAGGCAGTAAGCTTACATGGTAAACGACGGACGAATTATTGCCGAGCATGGCAAACTATATTTAAATGGTTTGAAGCAGCATCAGCCGAAAAGAAATTAAAATGGTAAGATGAAAGTTGAAAGGGAGTGTACAATCGCTATATTTAAGTTGCGAAGGCATCTAAGCAGTTGAAATAATCTGAGAAAGCACTTAACAGTGTGGCCTCATATAAACTACGAAGACAGTCTTGTGATGAAGTTGAGAGGAAAAGTTAAGGACTCAAATGAAATAGGCATGCATTTCTTTACGATAGTACAGCAGGCACTGCTGACATATTGGCCAACTCAGGTGTTACGTAACAACAAACAAGCATTCGAATCAAGCAATACAACAAAGCAGACAACTGAACTATTTGTAATTCGGTAGGATTACACGTTGAGGGCACAAGCCAAGAAAGCAGCCCACTCGCATTACATTTAACATGTACTAAAACACACTGGCTTACCATATGTTGCTGTGAAGCCTAGCTGATGTTGCAATGTTCTTTGAAGATATCGTCAGCATCCCGTGGTTGCAAATCTAGTTGTTGTAGTTTATTCTGCACCATCTATTTAGGTAAAATTAATTTTATTCGCATGCACTGGTCCGAATTGATCATCAGTGGTTCATCTAAACTAATGAAAGAAGGGTGTGTGCATACACTACAATATATCTGCTTCCCTCTATTTTTATGCTTCTTCGAGGTGCCAACACCAAAAGAACAAATATTTTGCTTGATGGGGTTGGCAGCTCCATAATTAATAGAAGCATCAAATTAGTCATGCAACTTGGGAAGATCAAGAACACACAAACAAGTAATGAACAGAGGCTCGGAGCAGTGATGTAATATCTAGCATCAGAAAATGTAGGGTAAAACGAACAAAAAGGAGCGAAACCACATGCTAGTTTGCTGATGTGTAATTAAGCATAGAGAACATTAATCAGTCTGATGGAACCAACATGTGGCATCAGAACAAAACTAAAGCATATTAACTATATGTGCACTGGTATGTAATTTAACACATGTAACATGTTCACTGCCAGAAGTATGGCCCTACAGGTGCAAGCAGAATAACACGTCTCATGAAAAACTGAATGATGCCCTGAAGAAATTCAAAGGTGCGGTGCTTATGCTAGGAAAGTGAACGTAGGCGTCGGCCGTTGGATAATAGTACCTGATTCTCGGCGGCGTATGGGTATCGTTGTCATACTTGATAGCTAAGGATCGTCGATGGTGCTCGTGTTGCGGTTGATTTTGGGCCGGCTATCGCCGTCGCTGAAGCTGCCCGGTGCTACGGTTGCGGCGCATGTCGACATACAAGAAAGCTCATATGTGGTAAGTGAACAGTTGCACAATAAAGAGAAAAATCGAAGGAGTACAAATCGAAATAACCTGATGAGGCTGCGGCATCGGTAAAGCAGGGCCGGTGGAGTTGAATATGGCGTCCGTGGAGCGGGTCAGGTGCAGTGGATGAAGGCTTCGGCGGGCGCGTTGTATAGTGCTTTCGGTGAGGTGGATATGTTGCGTCAGATGAGGGCTTGTATGAAGGGCCAGCGAAGGGGCGGATGAGGGAGTCAGTGAAGGGCCTACGCTGTGGTGGAGGGCGCCGGTTAAGCAGATCCGGTGCGGTGGACCATGAAGGCGGTCAAGGAGATCTAGAGCGGTGGACAAGCTAGTCGCTGAAGCCACTACTGAAATCAGCTACTCTGCCATCTGCCAGATCTTTGCTATCCGCTAGCGGACGGCAAAGAAGCTCTTTACCATCAGCTACCGAAAAGCCGATGGCAAAGAAATGGCGGACGGAAAAGAAGCTCTTTGCCGTCCGCTAGCTGACGGCAAAGAGGGAGGTGGCCCGCACCCACCCGCCCGTTTAAAAAAAACTTAACGCCCCACCTCTTTGCCGTCTGCTAGCGGACGACAAAGAGAGAAAACGGCGGACGGCAAAGAAACGGCGGACGACAAAGAGCCAAGTAACTAACGGACGCCACCCCCGCCCGTTACTCTCTCTTCTCTTCCTCTCTTCCTCTCTCCTCCCCGACGCCCCGCCCTAGCTAGATCCACCGCCGCCCCCGCCGCCCGGCGTCGCCCCCGCCCCCGCCGCCCCTACCCCC
>NC_041389.1:84998401-85010695 GCF_002162155.2 Triticum dicoccoides
ACCCCGACCCCGACACGACACCCAGACACCCCGACACCCGACCCCCCGAGGTCGACAGGTTCTTATATTTGTGAATTATTAGTTAGGTCATATATTTTTCGATTTTGTTATGAAAAACATCATATATAATTGTGTTGATCGGGTTGATTTAAATGTGCAGTTGTTTCACCGCTGCGAGGTTTGGTGTTCGACGACCTCGTCGTGCGTTTGACGAGCTCTGCCCCTTCGTTCGTGGGTGAGCACAAATGACATGTCCTCCTCCCCCATTAATTATTTGCTCTGTTTCGGTGTTTGTGCCGATGAAATTTGATAGCTAGCTATATATGTGTCTTGAATCATCAGTATGCGTAACCAATATGTGTCTCCCGTTCGAAAGCGTCATAGTTATAAATATGCATGCATTTGCATATTTATAACCTTGATTCTCCCGAATTGTCCAACGCTATCCATGGACAGCCCGAGTATGTGTAGATTGGGTTTATATTCCCATATGCTTTGCTCCGGATCCGATGCATAAATTTTGTTAGTGCCTCCCTTGTTGTTCTCCGGGTGCACGTCCTCTCTGTTTATTGCAGAAACGTGTATCAGGAGAACAGCGGGGAGGTGCTGCCAAAATTTTGCATCGGATCCGGAGCATAGCATGGGAAAATGAACCCAATCTACACATACTCAGGTGGGATTAGGACCTATCATTACCTATTAGAGTGTAGGTTGCATGGACGTAATAAAATTGACAAAGTAGATCAACTGATGAATATATACATGGTGAATTATATATATAATTGTTGTGTGTCCAGTAGCTCTGAAAGTCAAGATGAGTGATCGTGCATGGATGTATACCGGTCACGCTGGTCAGAACAAATGGAGCGTTGAATGGTTCACAAAAACCAAGGGGTTTGTGCAAGCCGCATTTGCAAATGGCCAGAGGAAAAACTGGTGCCCCTGTTTCCGGTGCGGCAATTGGGAAAAGAGGACAGAGGCTGAAATGGACAAACACCTGCAGAAGAATGGTTTTACGCCCGATTATACGATGTGGACATTTCATGGTGAGTCTGCCCCACATGACCGAGCTGAGGTGGATCGTCCTCGCACCGACGAGCATGGTACCGGGATGGAAAACATGGTGCAAGACTATGATGATGCTCGAGATTCGGATGAGGAGATGGAGGAATCTGCAAAGGCCTTCAATGAAATGTTGGAGTCTTCAAAACGTCCGCTCCACGAGCACACTGAGCTTTATCAGTTGGATGCCATCTCACAAGTAATGGCTCTGAAGGCTCAGTTCAACTTGGGCAGAGAATGCTACGACACAATTATGATAGTATTTGGACGCTTTCTACCCAAAGGCCATGTAATGCCTGCAAACCTATACCAGTCGGACAAAATCCTCCGTGCACTAAAGATGCCCTATGAGAAGATACATGCCTGTGAGAAAGGATGTGCCTTATTTAGGCTTGACTATGTGGACTTGAACTATTGTCCCATTTGCAAGTCTTCCAGGTATATTGTGGTAGACAACGGTATGGGTGAGAAGAGACAGACCAAAATCCCCGTTAGTGTTCTTCGGTATATGCCAATTGTACTAAGACTTCAACGTCTTTTCATGGTCAAAGAGACGGCCAGACAGATGACATGGCACAAAACAGGCAAAAGAACCGAACTAGATGCAGATGGGAATCTGATGATGGTACACACATGAGATGGTGTTGCGTGGAAAAAGTTTGATGAATTACATGCTGACAAAGCGGCAGATCTGAGGCATCCTCGAGTCGGCATCAGCACGGATGGGTTCAGTGTGTTTGGTATGACGGCAGCCCAATACAGTTGTTGGCCCGTATTTGTCTTTCCACTCAATCTCCCCCCCAGACAGATTATGCAAAGAAAGAACATTATCCTGACGTTGATAATTCCAGGGCCCAACTATCCGGGGAAAAATATGAATGTGTACATGCAGCCGCTTAAGGACGAATTGAAAGAAGCCTGGGATAATGGGTTCAAGACATACGACGCCTATAGCAGACGAAACTTCATAATGCGTGTCTGGTATATGTACTTGACGCATGACTTGCCGGCGTATGCGCTATTCATTGGCTAGTGTGTGCATGGAAGGTTCCCGTGCCCCACATGCAAGGGAGCTCTTAAGTTTCGTTGGCTTCAGGCCGGTCGCAAGTTTTCTTGCTTCGACATGCATAGACAGTTCCTGGATCCTCGCCATAAGTTCAGGAAAGACAAGAAGAACTTCATCAGAGGTAGAGCTGTAAAAAACTCTGCACCACCTGCGTTGACAGGCTAACAGACCCTGGATCAGTCAAACGCTCTCGATCCAGATCCAGAGCGTCCAGGGTACTTCAAGGGGTATAATTCTGAGCACGCCTAGACTCACAAAACATGCTTATGGGATCTGCCTTACTTCAAAGACCTCCTTTGCCCACACAACATCGATGTGATGCACACTGAGAAGAATATCGCCGAGGCACTTTTTGGTACATTGTTCGGCATAGATGGGAAGTCAAAGGATAATACTAAGGCTAGAGTCGATCTGGAGGCGCTATGTGATAGTTTGTTACAAAACATGAAAGAACCGAAAGGAAAGCAGAACTGGATGAAGCCAAAGGCATGGTTCAATCTTGGAAGGCCAGCTATGAGGGAAATTATCTTGTGGGTGAAAATGCAGTTGATGTTCCCCGATGGGTATGCAGCGAATCTAAAGAGGGGAGCGAGTCTTGATAAATTGAAGATATTTGGTCTCAAGAGTCATGATTGGCACATATGGATTGAGCGGGTAATGCCGGTGATGTTGCGTGGCTTCATCCCTGAGGATGAATGGCTAGTACTGGCAGAACTCAGCTATTTCTTCCGTGTTCTTTGTGCGAAAGAACTATCGCCTAGCGTGCTAGAAGAAATGGAAGAGTTAGCGCCGGAGTTGATCTGCAAGTTAGAGAAGATCTTTCCACCGGGCTTCTTTAATCCAATGCAGCATTTGATTTTGCATCTCCCGACCGAGGCAAGATTGGGGGGCCCATGCAAAATCGTTGGTGCTACCCAACTAAGAGGATGCAGAAGACGCTTCGAGAAAAATGTAAAAATAAACGTAGAATTGAAGCGTCGATGGCTGAGGCATTCATCACTGAGGAGGCGGCAAACTTCGCGACAGCACACTACGAAACCAAAAATTGTCATTTGCATAATCCAAAGCCTCGGTACAATGCTGACGAGCCTAAAAACGGTGGATCTAACCTCAGCCTATTCAAAGGGAATCTCGCACCAGCCAGTATTTCAAATCCAGTATCTTTGGATAACGAAGAATGGCGGACCATTTCATTGTATATCTTCAACAACCTAATAGAAGTGCGGCCGTACATCGAGTAAGTTCTCGGTACATTGTTTCGCAACTTCTATTTCCTTTGAACTGCTCTTATTCTTGGATATTTCATACAGTCGATAAGTCGCCCTATTCTCGTATGGAGCGGTGATCCAAAAGGATTCCGTCGAAGAGTATGAGCTTCTCGCAAAGCAAGGAGGCGGCTATCCAGGTTTCATCTCTTGGTTCAAACAAACGGTAAATTCTATTAGACAATTTCATTTCATTTGCTAATTTGTGTGTAATGCAACAATCCTTTCATAATAAACTTGTAGGCTAATTCAGAGTCTATGGACGCCAAATTGAGACAAGTCGCTAATGGTTTTGACTATAAGGTCCGTTCATTTGACAAATACGACATCAACGCGTATCGCTTTCGTACCTATGGCAAAGAGCTATCTATGGCCGACCGAAAGTCTACAAATTGCCGTGTATCTGCTATCGGCGAAGGAGGTACCGAGTATTATGGGAGAGTTGAAGCAATTTATGAACTTCTATTCTATGGTGAAAACCCACCGAATGTCGTAGTCTTCAAATGTTATTGGTTTCAGCCGAAGGAGACTAGAAGGACTCACGAACATATAGGGCTAGTTGAAATCAACCAAAGCACCCATTTAGATGTTCCTGATGTCTATATTATGGCTCAACAGGCGACCCAAGTATTCTATCTACCGTGGTCCTGCCAAACTAATCCAAATCTGAAAGGTTGGGATGTCGTTTATGAAGTGTCGCCACGTGCTAGACTATCTTCCCAAAGGAAGAGGATTATGAACCTCACATTAACCCAGACACATATGAAGGAGAATTCTTCCAAGAGACACGTCTTTCCAAAAAGCGTTTCAAGAACCGGTATACTTCACCCCAAAACATTGAAGTAGACAGCGACAGTGAGTCCCACATCACCCTAGAGGAGGAACAAGAAGAGCCGGAACAAGAAGAGGTTACTGCTGCGGATGACCTGTCAATGCTTGCCCGATTACGTAAAGGTGGCCTTCCACATGTTGATGCCATTGAACCCTATGAGCCCGTCATTGATTATAGTGATGATGATGATTATGCATTTATTGATGATACTGATCGAGATTATTAGTAGTGTCAGGTATTCAATTTTTTTATGTTGTACTTGATGATGATACACTTAAGTGATATACATATTATTATTCATGTCGGTATTTTTTTTATGTTGTACTAATTTCGTTTACTCTTTGTCATGGCAGGTGTTGAAAGATGGAAGGGGAGCCGACTGAGGCCAAGGACAAATGTGCCCAAATTGAAGGTGTGCCACACCATCAAGGTAGCTCCAGCTTATATCAGTTCGGGCGGAATTGGGTATGTGGTTTGCTTCATGATTAATGCAATTCATTCATCATGCTAGCTTGAGCCCTTTAATTACTAATTTACTTTGTTTCTCTCCTTCAGGCATGCTACAATAAGACGGATAAGGTGCCAGAGGGGTACGACATGTATGCCATGGCCCACACTGCCTCTTACAAGCAAGTCAAGGGGAAGGCGAGGAAAGGGGAGGAGTTTAACCCGAGCCAGATTCCCATTGATCCAGAGCAGGTGATGATATCTAGTGGCGGGAGGTCCCGTGGCTCCATAGCCATTGATCCAGAGATTGCTCCTGAGACCACGGTGAGTTTAATTTGAATGGGCGTTACTTGCTAGTCTTAACATTTGAGTGTCATCATGCTAACGAAACATTGGAAATGATCTTTGGTGCAGCGTAACTCCACACAAGCATCACACGATCCTTCTCCAGCTACTGCCACGAGCCAGCCCGCTCCTACACCTCCATGATCAAGGTAAGTTTCTCTAGTTTTTTGCTTAACAAATGCATAAAGACCTAGACTTAGCTTTATTTCCTCCAATATGCTTACCTTAATGACCTAGAGTTAGCTTCTTTTCCTCCAAAATGACTTAATAAGCTTACTGACCTCCAAAACCAGCCATTTTACCTAAGTTAGCTCTAAAACGATCTATACTTAGCTTTGTTTCCTCCAAAATGACCTAAGTTAGTTATAATATGCTTAGTTAGATTACTTATGTAAAAAAATGGCATAATTAGCTTAGTTAGCTCATAAACGATCCATTTTACCTACGTTAGCTCTAAAATGATGCATTTTACCTAAGTTAGCTCATAAACGATCCATTTCACCTAAGTTACCTCACAAACGATGGCGTGCTTCTTCTTCTAGTCTTCTTCTTCTAGTCACCTTTTCCTAACTTTCTTATTTGCCATTTTGCAGATTTCATTCACTTCTCGGAAGCTAGCTTGCTATGATGGAGTGCTTGTTTTTTATTTCATTCTCTCCTAGTATTCTTCTAGCTTGCTACGATGGAACTTGCTATCTTGATGAAACTTTGCATTGTAATATGTATGTGCAACTTCCTAATGGTTGCAACTTATGTGTATGTGCAACTTCCTAATGGTTGCAACTTGCTATGTATGAATGGATGGAACTATATATGTATGTACGATGAAACTTATGTGCTGTTAAATAGCCCTGTGAAATATATCTATATATGTCATATATATTTGCTGTGAAAATTGTTGGATTAAAAAAAACAAAAAAAGAGCCAATATGCAGGCTCTTTGCCGTCCGCCACCGACGGCAATGGCCTCTTTGCCAACAGCCGCAGACGGCAAATGAGGCACGTGGCAGCCAACTGTGCTTCCTGGGAGCTGACCCATTTAGTCAGTTTGCCTACAGTGGCAGATGGCAAAGGCAGGACGAATTTTGCCGTCAGCGGCGGACGGCAAAGTCCTGCCGTTAGCCACCTAACGGACTAACATCGAAATTTTTGCCGTCTGTGCTCTTTGCCGTCCGCTGCTGATGGCAAAGGCCCCTTTGCCGTCAGCCACCAAAAGCGGACGGCAACGTAGCTCTTTACTGGACCTTTCTTTGCCGTCCACGTTTGCCGTCCGTGGCGGACGGCAAATACCTTTGCCGTCCGCCATTCATGCCTTTGCCGTCCGCCGTGGCAGACGGCAAAGTAGCTGATTCCTGTAGTGAGCGGCTCCGGTGAAGTGGTGAATGATACGTCTCCAACGTATCTATAATTTTTGATTGCTCCATGCTACTTTATCTACTGTTTTGGACTATATTGGGCTTTATTTTCCACTTTTATATTATTTTTGGGACTAACCTATTAACCGGAGGCCCAGCCCAGAATTGCTGTTTTTTGCCTATTTCAGTGTTTCGAAGAAACGGAATATCAAACGGAGTCCAAACGGAATGAAACCTTCGGGAACGTGATTTTCTCACCGAACGTCATCCAGGAGACTTGGACCCTACTCCAAGGAACAAAAGAGGTGGTCACGAGGGTGGGGAGCGCCCCCCTAGGACGCGCCCCCTGCCTCGTGGGCCCCCTGTTGCTCCACCGACATACTCCTTCCTCCTATATATACCTACGTATCCCCAAACGATCAGAGGGGGAGCCAAAAACCTAATTCCACCGCCGCAACCTTTTGTATCCACGAGATCCCATCTTGGGGCCTGTTCCGGAGCTCTGCCGGAGGGGGCATCCACCACGGAGGGCTTCTACATCAACACCATAGCCCCTCCGATGAAGTGTGAGTAGTTTACTTCAGACCTTCGGGTCCATATCTAGTAGCTAGATGGCTTCTTCTCTCTTTTTGGATCTCAATACAATGTTCTCCCCCTCTCTCGTGGAGATCTATTCGATATAATCTTCTTTTTGCGGTGTGTTTGTTGAGACCGATGAATTGTGGATTTATGATCCAGCTTATCTATGAATAATATTTGAATCTTCTCTGAATTCTTTTATGTATGATTGAGTTATCTTTGCAAGTCTCTTCGAATTATCCGTTTGGTTTGGCCAACTAGATTGGTAGTTCTTGCAATGGGAGAAGTGCTTAGCTTTGGGTTCAATCTTGCGGTGTCCTTTCCTAGTGACAGAAGGGGCAGCGAGGCACGTATTGTATTGTTGCCATCGAGGATAACAAGATGTTTTTTTATCATATTGCATGAATTTATCCCTCTACATCATGTCATCTTGCTTAAGGCGTTACTCTGTTTTTAACTTAATACTCTAGATGCATGCTGGATAGCGGTCGATGAGTGGAGTAATAGTAGTAGATGCAGAATCGTTTCGATCTACTTGTCTTGGATGTGATGCCTATATACATGATCATACCTAGATATACTCATAACTATGCTCAATTCTATCAATTGCTCAACAATAATATGTTCACCCATCGTAGAATATCTATGCTCTTGAGAGAAGCCACTAGTGAAACCTATGGCCCCTGGGTCTATTCTCATCATATCAATCTCTACTACTTTATTACTTGCTTTGTTTTTACTTTGCCTTTTACTTTTCATTTTGCATCTTTATACCAAAAATACCAAAAATATTACTTATTATCTCTATCAGATCTCACTCTCGTAAGTGACCATGAAGGGATTGACAACCCCTAATCGCGTTGGTTGCGAGGAGCTATCGATTTGTGTAGGTACGAGGGACTTGTGCGTGGTCTCCTACTGGATTGATACTGTTCGCACACGAACACGTCACCGTGTACCCTCGACATCGGGGGTGATGCACCGCAGCTCACGTTGAAGGAGACCCGCCGGAACCAAGGTACGCAAGACAATCCGACAGGCGCTTTTGTAGACCCGAAACCCCACACGCCCGGGAGGGACCCCGTCAGGGCGCGCGGCGGCTATGGGCTGCCCTAGGTCGACCTGATCGCCCCTAGGTCCTCGAGGTTCGCCGCCCTGCAATGAAGAAGAACGAACGAAGAACGACGAAGAAGAAGAACAAGGGAGAAGGAAAAGTAAAGGTAAAAAGTGTAGATAGATTTGTTCGATTGTGTGTTGTTCAATCGGCCGTCACCTCTTAGGTATATAAGAGGCGGCTGGACTTCCCATGCAAGGAAAAGGCTTGGATTCACGTCCAAAACCCTAGTCAAATTCGGATTGGTTTTGTCCGAACTTTCCAAAACTGTTCGGTTTAAACTGGCTGCACCTTGCGGGTCTTTTTTGTGGTGGTAAACGATCTCGGATAGAAACGAGCCCAAAAGCAATCTTGACCGTTTCAACGAGACGAATAACTTTTATGTTGAACGTTTTTTGATTAGAGGTCATCTTAAGGGTCAAATCGGTCGCTCAAAACAGGCTATCCCTCGCGCTACCCATCAGACAGGGTGTCTGGTGGGGCGCGCCAGTTTTTGCCTCCTCACAGGGCTGTATTCCGATGGCTCTAACTTTTGCATACGAACTCGGATTGGAACGATTTTTATATCAAAATCAATCGTTTTGACGAGACGAAGACAATCTGTGTAGATAATTTTTCCATTTGAGGTCGTCTTAGGGGCTTAATCAGCCAAACTGTACTCTGAATATAAGATCTTAGTACTTTGAGCATAGTTTCGGCCTTCGAGATGAAATCGGACTGCGATGACCCAAACTTCAAAGATGTTCATATCGACAATACGGAACTCTTTCATGAAGATCACTTCTCCATTTGAGGCCATCTTAAATAAGTTATTGACCGTGCCAAAATCTGGTGTCAACACATGCCCCCCTGTTTTTCGGCAAAGTTTGTGTGCCGAAAAATAACTTCCGCATAGCTTGTTCTAAGGACGAGGTCAACACTCCATCGGCCATTTTGCATGTTCTTAGGACGACAAGTATATATCGGCCATTGCTTGTTTGAACCTCTTGATGCAAACTTGGGTGAAAACTTCTCAGCTTCTATAACAATCCGGTGATAAGGTTCCATAGATCAAAACCATCCTCCGAACCATATTGTTCACCCTTTCGCTAGGTTTTTGCAAATAATCAAGAATGAACTTCCTTCAATCCTTACTTCGCCTGCATAAAAGTTTCATTAGTGTCCGAAACGGTGGGCTTCGATTCAGCCTTACCTATGTTGACAAGACCTAGCATCGGCTATTGATAGAAATGCAATACACCATGGTTAACATAGTAGCCGGGCGCTTGTTGTGCCAACTCTTTCGAATTGTCATGCCTAGATATATGAACAATTTCAAGGCAACCCAAGGTAAATCTTGCATCTAGACATACCAAAAGATAAACTATAAGTGATCCGTCAAAACATTGATAACCCTTGGATATTTGTTGCACTACTAATAACGAATCACCGGAAGCCTCAATATGTATAGCACCTATATCAAGGCAAAGCTCCAATCCGAATGACAATGCATATTCGGCTTTGATGATTGTGCAAAAATATTATAAGCGGCCTGAGGCTTCACAAAATAGCTCCATATGAAGATAAATAAGCAACACCAACACCTTGGCCATTGCCACAAATTTACCATCGAAAATAATCTCCATAGTACTAGAAAGACAAGGGCAATATCAATGAACATGTACCTCATTTTGGCCTCTAATTGAACTAAGGACGATGTTAGGATACTACATCAGCCATGCTTTGACATATTCTTAGGGTGATAGCTAAATACCGGCCATCAACATAATGCCCATGTAGAATTCATTCACCAAATCATGTATAGCCGAAATAAACAAATGAAATAGCAATCAAATATTTCGGCCCTTTGGATTAGCAAGAAAAAATGTAGCTAATAAAATGTATAGAGATTTGGTAATACCCTCTCATGATGCAGAAAATTATGTCGCTTCCATGGATTAAAATAAATCCAGGGAGGGTAATTTATCATACCTGATGATGAATTCCATGGCAAAGGCATCAATGGTATGGTTGAAGAATATGGATGATGTGCTAACCGAAGATTTTGATGGGGTGATGCAAACCTTCGGCTTAACTGTTTTTGGCTTCCATCCTTCTCTTTCTTCACTTTTGTAACACTTGTTGCAATAGAAGGTTGCACATCACTTTCATTTTGACTGCTCCTCTTCGGAACCCATGCCATGTTCTTCTTTTTCAGCTCTTGTGCACTAAGTTTTTGTAATTCCTTCTTTCGCCAATACGATAAACCGAGTGGGCATCTCGGCTGTGATTTTGTTTCAACAAATGGCAACTCTTTTTGGGCCTTGTGCACCCTCAACTTCTTTTCTTCAGATTTGGCACTCTGATTTTTATCAATTGATTGTTTTGTCTCATTGCCTTTAGTAGCCAATGTCAACACTTTAATTGGCTCTTTTTCATTTGAGATCAAATCTGAAGTTGCACTCTTACGACCATCTCTTTTAATGCGGTAAACCTACTTGACCATCTCTTTCTTCTTCCTTCAGCTCTAGACCAATTCCTTATGATTGAAACGGTCTTTGACGCGTGATTGTTCAAATGTTGATCGACTTTGAGCTGCATAGTATTGGTGAGATGGTCTAGAATAAGATGTAGAATGTGCCCTTGTATCATACATGTCCCATGATGTATATGTATCTATATGAGCATAGGGAGGCATCCACGGCATTGGCATTGACGACCCAAAATAAGGATATGAATATGTTGCATTAAAATTATCACTTTGCCAATACCAATCCTCATATTTGCAACTTGGGGGTGATCTTGGTTTCTTTGCATGATTTGGCCGATAAGCATTCTTCTCTTCACTCTTCTTTTGATATTTTTCCAATAGTTGTGAGAAAGTGACTTTCGGCTTTTTACCTTTGTGCTTACGTCGGCCTTTGTTTTCTTTGGTTGTGCTTGCACCGATCTTTGGATTTGCTTGCTGCCCCCCAGTACTTGGTATCTCCATTGTAGCTTCGATGGAATTGTCACCCTCAAGATTATGTTCATTATGCACTTCAACAACTTCTTTACTTGAAAGCTTGATCCCATCACCTGTAGTTTTTACCTTCTCTTTAAATGTATCGGCTTGAAGCAGCCGATGCAAAAACTTTTTGCCATCAGGACCAATCGGAATAGACTGGTCATCTCTTGGTGTTTCAACAAACTTCAATCGTCCTTTTTCAATGGCCGATTTAACTATTTGACGGAACATGGTGCAATCCTCAAAATTATGCTTGAACGAATCATGCAACTTACAATACATTCATCCTTGGATAGATGGCTCAACATGGTGACCAAGAATTCTTATGTAATTATTTTTCAGCAATAAATCAAATATTTGGTCACACATGCTTGAATTGAAGGTAAACTTCTTGTTTTCTAGCCGATCTTGCTGTGTGAACGGCTTTGGAGATAAGCAAATGAATGGTTCAGATTTGGAGTCTCCCCATTCGGCTATACATTGTGTTTTCCACTCTATCTCCAGTGTCTTTGGATAAGATATTATATTAGCATCGGATTTTTCTCAAAAGAAATTAACCTTGGCTTTAAACTTTTTAAACAAAAATATTTAGAACACACATGTCTCAATTGAGACCAAGTGCAAGCCAAGTACGAAATAAGCAAAGCTACTGTAACGCCCCAGATATACTTTCCCCATTTGTACTCCAACTCTTGCCGTTTCCGGTGTCAAGTTATATTTATTTCTCGGGTTCGGGTCTTTGTCTCCGTGTGTTGTTTTTCTTTTTCGTGCATCTCTTATCATGTCGTCACGTGCATTGCATTTGCATACATGTTTATCTCATGCATTCGAGCATTTTCCTCGTTGTCCGTTTTGCATTCCGGCGCTTCGTTCTCCTCCGGTGGCCATTTCTAGCTTTCTTTCGTGTGTGGGGATTAAACATTTCCGGATTGGACCGAGACTTGCCAAGCGGCCTTGGTTTACTACCGGTAGACCGCCTGTCAAGTTTCGTATCATTTGGACTTCGTTTGATACTCCAACGGTTAACCGAGGGACCGAAAAGGCCTCGTGTGTGTTGCAGCCCAACACCCCCCAAATTTGGCCCAAAACCCACCAAACTCTGCTCCATGTCCTAGAGCGTTCGATCACGATCGTGTGGGCGAAAACCGCACCTCATTTGGACTCTCCTAGCTCCACTTATGCCTATAAATACCCCCTCCATTCGGATCTCTTCTTCCCCGTCCGAAACCCTAAAAATCCCCGC
>NC_041389.1:85011523-85020980 GCF_002162155.2 Triticum dicoccoides
CACCGCCGCCTCCGCCCGCGGGCCTCCGCGCCACCGCGCCGGGCGCCACCGCCCCGGCGACCACCGGATCCGCCCCGGCCGGCCTCCTCCCGCGTCTCCGGCGGCCAAGTTCCGGCCAGCTACAGTGTTCCCCGGCGTTCCTCGATCCGCGTGCCGATCTGATCTGGATCTGGTCTAGGTTGACCTCTCCCCGAAACCCTAATCTCCCAGATTTTTATGCATTCTTTGACTGCATGCATCTCCGCAACCGTAGCTCCGTTTTGGGCATATGATATATCAAAATCTTCGCCTCGACATGTACATCATTTCAATCCATTGCATCATTTGCATTTGAGTTCATCTTGATACCCAAAATTCTGTTAGAAGGAGGCTTCGTGAGTTAGATTGCAGATCCGTTAGTTCATCATGCACTTTTGTCATTTTTGCTATGTTTAATTCGTGCATGATATGCCTGTGCCCCTTTGGGATGAATTGTTAAGCATTTTGTCTTCTTTCCAGAGGTGCCACCCATGTATTTTTAGGATGTGTGTGTTGTCTTGTGCAAGCTTGCGAAGAGAGGTACCTGAGATTGCAGATTTCAGGGACTTAGTGATTTTCACTAAGTCTGGGATATTTTAGTTCATAATGCTATATGTCCAGCTTGTTTCCTAGTGATCCGTGCCTCTTTTGAGGATGATCAGTAAGGGAGTTTTGATATTTATGTTATGCTCTTTCCATCCATGTCTTTGTTTGCAAATGTGGAGTGCTCTAGGTTGACTCAATCGAGCTCAGCTTTTGCTTCGTTGTTAATCTGGGAAGATCGTCAACTTGTTTGCGATTTTGCCGATGCTACCGTTAGTGTTCCATGCATGCTATGCCTTCGTTCTTGCCATGTGTAGCTAGCACTTTGTGCCTTGTTGCTGGTTATATGCTTTCCTTGCCATGACTTGCACCGTAGTGAGTGCATCGAGCTCGTCTACATGCCTTCGTGAGTTAAATTTCAGCATGTCTCAGTTTTCACTAAGTCTGAAAACTGATTGTGTTCGAGCTATGTTCGTGAGCTCGGTAGAGTATTTTGTGAACCCTTTTGGCCCCAGGTCACTTTGGGTGTTTTATTAAGCTTGTTGAGTAGCTCCATGCCATGTTCTTACTTGTCATGTTCAGGTTTTCTATCATGTTGTTTTGCTGCTCCGAAGAGAGCATCGTGATCTGAAATTTCAGACTAGTGTTAATTTCACTAAGTCTGGAATCTGTTTTGCATTTGCGTTTTAGCCATGCTTGTTTGAACCTCTTAATGGATGAATTTGCCTATGGCTCAGTGCTAGTGTTTTGTCAACCATCTTGTGTACATCACTGCCATGTATTTTGTTTTCATGTTTGGTGGCTGTAGCATGTTCTTTTCGTTGCATTTAGATGCCTACTTGCTGTAAATCGCATACCGGTGTCATATCTTAAAACGCTTGCCATTTCCAAACCGTAGCTCCGATTCCAATGATCTTTATATCGTTTTCAAGCGATTTCATCCCCTCTATCCAGTGGCACACTTGGTTTTCCAAGTTGATGCCAGGTTCATGCATTTCCTGTCATATCTTGCATTTTGCATCCCGCATCGCATCCCGCATAGCATATCGTCATTTCATCATATTGCTTGGTCTTGCACGTGGTTGATTGTATCCTTGTTGCTTGTTTGTCTTGTGGGTAGAGCCGGGAGACGAGTTCGCTACCGAGGAGCCCGTTGAGTTTGCTTGTGAGGATCCAGTCAACTCTGACAACTGTGCATGCAAGATGATCATACCCTCGAAATCACTACTATCTTTGCTATGCTAGATTGCTCGCTCTTTTGCTTTGCCACTGCTACGATGCCTACCATTTGCTTGTCAGCTTCCCAATTGCCATGTTGAACCTTTAACCCACCATTGTCCTGGCAAACCGTTGATTGGCTGTGTTACCGCTTTGCTCAGCCCTTCTTATAGCGTTGTTAGTTGCAGGTGAAGATTGGAGCCGTTCCTTGTTGGAACATTTATTTACTTGTTGGGATATCATTATATTGCTATGTTATCTTAATGCACCTATATACTTGGTAAAGGGTGGAAGGCTCGGCCTCTCGCCTAGTGTTTTGTTCCACTCTTGCCGCCCTAGTTTCCGTCATATCGGTGTTATGTTCCCGGATTGTTGCGTCCCTTACGCGGTTGGGCTATAATGGGAACCCCTTGATAGTTCACCTTGATTAAAGCTTTTCCAGCAATGCCCAACATTGGTTTTACCATTTGCCACCTAGCCTCTTTTTTCCTTGGGTTTCCGGAGCCCGAGGGTCATCGTATTTTAGCCCCCCCTTGGGCCAGTGCTCCCTCTGAGTGTTGGTCCGAACTGAGCTGCCTGCGGGGCCACCTCGGGGAAACTTGAGGGTTGGTTTTACTCGTAGCTAGTCTCATCTGAGTGTGCCCTGAGAAAGAGATATGTGCAGCTCCTATCGGGATTTGTCGGCACATTTGGGCGGTGTTGCTGGACTTGTTTTAACCTGTCGAATCATCTTGTTGTACCGAGATACCGAGTCTGATCGGTGTGTCTTGGGTGGAGGTCTATTCCTTCGTTAACCGTGAGAGCTTGTTATGGGCTAAGTTGGGACCCCCCTGCAGGGATTGATCTTTCGAAAGCCGTGCCCGCGGTTATGGGCAGATGGGAATTTGTTAATGTCCGGTTGTAGATAACTTTAACTTAACTTAATTAAAATGAATCAACCGTGTGTGTTACCGTGATGGCCCCTTCTCGGCGGAGTCTGGGAAGTGGACACGGTGTTGGAGTTATGCTTGCGCAGGATGTTCCTTTAGCTTCTCGCTCGTGCTTCGCCTTCTCTTCTCGCTCTCTTTTGCGTATAAGTTAGCCACCACATATGCTAGTCGCTTGCTGCAGCTCCACATATATTTGCCTTATCCATTCCTATGAGCTTAAATAGTTTTGATCGCATGGGTGTGAGATTGCTGAGTCCCCGTGGCTCACAGATACTATAACTCCAGACGCAGGTCCAGGTGTTTCTGCTCCAGTTGACGATTACGAGCTCAAGTGGGAGTTCGACGAGGACTCTCAGCGATACTACGTGTCTTTTCCGGATGATCAGTAGTGGTGCCTAGTTGGGGTTATCGATTCAGGACCTTGTCGCACGTTGGGTTCTTTTCTATTTTGGCGCCGTAGTCGGGCCATGAGTGTTTGTTTGATGGATGTTATTTATGTACTCTGATGTGACGTGGCGAGTGTAAGCCAACTATGTTATCTCCCCCTTTTATTATATATATTACATGGGATGTTGTAATGATTGCCTGACTTGCGACATTGCTTTCAATGCGGTTATGCCTCTAAGTCGTGCCTCGACACATGGGAGCTATAGCCGCATCGAGGGCGTTACAAGTTGGTAATCAGAGCCTTCCCCGACCTTAGGAGCCCCATTGCTTGATCGTTTTTAGCAGCCGAGTTGTGTCTAGAAAAATGTTTTGAGTCCTTAGGAATTATATATCGGAGAGCTTAGGAATTCTTTTTACTTCCCAGTCTCCTCATCGCTCTGGTAAGGCATCCTGGCGTAGAGTTTTGACTCTTCTCTTCTCAAATTTCACTAAATTTTTTTTAGGATCACGCGAGTATCTTGGATTTGTTCCGATGGTTTTGTGACGAGAACATTATTCTTGGTGCCTCCTGTCTTTAGGGGTTGTGGCAGTGTCCCGGGGAGTTGAGCTCCGAGGTGTTGTCGTCACAATTTTATCGTTGCAATTCTGGTATACTTGAGATATGTTCGCCGACATCGAAAATCTCTTTTATGCAGTTCGTTGGTGAGATAACCTCGACGCCACCCAGTACTGGGGCGGGAGTTCGGGAGTATCGCCATAACTTGTATAACGGATGCTTTTCGAAGGTTGAGGTAGATGGTTTCCGAAGTTTTCCTGGTTATGTGTTGAAGGATGGATACAGCTGGATGTAGGATTTGCTAGCTTGGGTGAGATATTATGCTTCCCCTGTATCCCCAACACCTGATTGCATAACCGGAAAGGTTCGGGAGTTTCATAGGTGGGAAGTCTAGTAGCTCTAGTTCTTCTTCCACGGATATTGGTTTGAGATTGGGATTTCTTACCGATTATTCGTTCTTGATCCGTACCTTGTTGATTTATTTCTCTACCTTAATTCTTCGTGGCTTCTCATTTATGGATATGTGACCATTTGAAGAGAAATGCATTCGTTCATTTTGTTCGGATGTGAAGACTATATGTTGCAATTTTCATTCCGTTGGATTCAGCTTCTATATTGTTGTCTATCAATGTGCTAATGGTGGTCAACCTGTTCAGGATGGCTCCTCCAACGCGCACGACTCCGAATCCTGATCCGCCTCCACCTCCGCCTCCTCCGGAAGCATGGCAAGCTGTGATGGCCGCTACTAATGCAAACACACAGTTGATCATGCAAATTCTCCAAGAGCGCAATCAAGGCAGTCAAGGGAATCAAGGCCATAATCAGCACCACTTTGCTACTCTGAACCAGTTCCTCGCAAATGGCCCAAAGACGTTCAGCGGTTGTGTTGAGGCTACCGATGCTGACGATTGGCTAGTGGATCTGGGCAAGCATTTTGAATGCAGCAACGTCAGGCCTGAAGATTTCGTCAAGTTCGCTTCTTTCCAGCTCAAAGATCAGGCTGCAGAGTGGTTCCAGCAGTACAAGGATTCCAGAGGTGGACGTTTGATCACTTGGGACGATTTCCGTCAAGATTTCCGCGCTCATCACATCCCTCAAAGTGTGGTTGAGAGTAAGCGTCAGGAATTCCGCAATCTGAAGCAAGGCTCTTTGTCTGTCTATGACTACAACAAGTTGTTCCAGAAGCTCGCCCGTTTTGCCAAGCAGGATGTTCCTGATGAGAAGAGCATGATCTATCAGTTCAGGGGTGGTCTTCGTGAGGAAATTCAGCTCGCTCTTGTCCTCTTTGAGCCGTTGAGATACGATGAGTTCTACAACATGGCACTGAAGCAAGAGGCTGCTCAGATGAGGTGTGATGCTTCCAGGAAGCGTGCCAGAGATGTTACTCCGTCTTCCTCTACTCAAGTGGTCAAGCAGCAGAAGTATTGGCTTCCTCCTCCTCCGTTCCGTCAGCCGTTTCAGCAGAAGAGCAAAGGTGGCAGTGGTTTCTCCCACCCACCCAACCCAGGCTTTCAGAACAAGTCTTCGTCTCAAGCGCCAAGATCGAGTGCTCCGTATCACCGTCCGCTTTCAGAGGTCACGTGCAACAAGTGCCAACAGAAGGGTCACTATGCCAACAAGTGTACCAACCAGAGGCGTCTTCCTCCTCCTCCTCCTGTCAGATCAGCAAGTACACTGTGGTCAAGCACAATCCCAAGCATGCCAAGGTCAATTTGATGAATGCAGCCCAGGCAGAGGACTCGTTAGATGTGATCATGGGTAACCTTCCTGTTAGTGATATTCCTGCAAAAGTTCTTTTTGACTCTGGTGCATCGCATTCCTTCATGTCATTTCCATTTGCATCGGAGAACAATTTTAGAACTAAGGCATTACCTAGAGCTATGCAAGTCGTCTCTCCAGCTAAGCGACTGAGTTCCAGTATGGAGGTGCCGGATATTTCAATCTTGATGGGTGATTTCAAGTTTCTTGCTTCTCCAATGGTTCTTGGCAACTCGGATATCGATCTTATTCTCGGGATGGACTGGCTCTCTAAGCATAAAGCTCAGCTTGATTGTGCAGCCAGGCAGATTCAACTGACTCATTCGTCTGAGGATGTCATTGTCTTTGCCGCTCGGGATAATACCATCCGGTTGTTTTCTCTCAATGAGAAGGGTGAATTGGATGCTATTTCGCAGATTCCGGTTGTTTGTGAGTATCAAGACGTTTTTCCAGAAGAACTTCCAGGGATGCCTCCAAACCGGCCGGTTGAATTTGTTATTGAACTTGAGCCCGGTACGGAACCTGTGTGCAAACGTCCCTACAAGCTCGGCCCCGAAGAGTTGAAGGAGTTGAAGAAACAACTCGATGAGCAAGAAAGATTGGGTCTCATCCGGCCTAGTACTTCTCCGTGGGGTTGTGGTGTTCTTTTTGTGAAGAAGAAGGATGGATCGAGTCGACTTTGTGTTGATTACCGTCCAGTAAACAAGAAGACCATCAAGAACAAATACCCACTTCCCAACATCAATGAGCTGTTTGAACAACTCAAGGGTGCTCAAGTATTCTCCAAGCTCGATCTCCGTATGGGTTATCATCAGATTCGTATTCGTGAGCAAGATATTCCCAAGACGGCGTTCAGAACAAGCTTTGGTTCATATGAATACACCGTCATGTCTTTTGGCCTCGCCAACGCTCCTCCGACGTTCTCTCGCATGATGAACTTCATCTTCAACCCCTACACCAATGAATTCGTTTTGGTCTATCTCGACGACATTCTGGTTTTCTCGAAGAACAAGAAAGATCATGCCAAGCACTTGCGTTTGGTTCTTGACAAGCTCAGAGAACATCAGTTCTACGCCAAGTTCTCCAAGTGTGAATTTTGGCTCGATGAGGTTCTTTATCTTGGTCATATCATCTCTGCCAAGGGCATTTCCGTGAATCCTGAGAAGGTGTCTGCAATTGTGAATTGGGAACCTCCTCAGAACGTGAAGCAACTCCGTAGTTTCCTCGGTCTCGCAAGCTATTGCAGAAGATTCGTTGAAAACTTTTCTAAGATCGCCAAGCCTCTCTCAAATCTTCTTCAGAAGCACGTCAAGTACGTTTGGTCTCCGGAGTGTGATATTGCTTTCAACTCTTTGAAAGAGAAATTGATCTCTGCTCCAGTTCTGACTCCGCCTGATGAAACCAAGCCGTACGAGGTCTTTTGTGATGCCTCTCTCCAAGGTCTCGGTGCTGTACTGATGCAAGAGAAGAAAGTTGTCGCTTATACCTCTCGCCAGTTGAAACCTAATGAGAAGAACTACCCCACTCATGATCTCGAGTTGGCGGCAGTTGTGCACGCTTTGTTGACTTGGAGACATCTTCTATTGGGAAGGAAAGTGGATATTTTCACTGATCACAAGAGTCTCAAGTACATCTTCACTCAGCCTAATCTCAACCTCAGGCAGACTCGATGGGTCGAAATGATTCAAGAGTACAATCCGAGTATCGAGTATACTCCAGGCAAGGCTAATGTGATTGCTGACGCTTTGAGCAGAAAAGCATATTGCAACAGTCTGATTCTCAAGCCTTATCAACCCGAGCTTTGTGAAGCTTTCCGCAAACTGAATCTGCAAATTGTTCCTCAAGGTTTCCTCTCTAACCTTCAAGTTTCTCCTACCTTGGAAGACTAGATTTGCCAAGCCCAACTTCTTGATGATATGGTGAAGAAGGTGAAGATTGGTATTGCAAAGAGTCAGTCCAAGTACAAGTGCTACCGACTTGATAACAAGGACACTCTCTTCTTCGAGGATCGAATTGTTGTGCCCAAAGGTGAACTTCGTAAGGTGATCATGAACGAGGCTCACAACTCTCTCCTCTCCATCCACCCTGGTAGTACGAAGATGTATCAGGATCTCAAGCAAACTTATTGGTGGACTCGAATGAAGCGCGAGATCGCTCAATTCGTGAACGAGTGTGATGTCTGCAGAAGAGTGAAGGCAGAACACCAAAGGCCAGCAGGTCTCCTCCAACCTCTTGCCATTCCAGAATGGAAGTTTGACCACATTGAAATGGACTTCGTGACTGGGTTTCCAAAGTCCAAGCGTGGCAATGATGCTATCTTCGTTGTCATCGACAAGCTCACCAAAGTGGCTCATTTTCTGCCTATCAAAGAGTCGATCACTGCAGCTCAATTGGCGGAACTCTATACCTCTCGCATTGTCTCTCTGCACGGTATTCCTCAAGTGATATCTTCAGACCGTGGCAGCATCTTTACCTCCAAGTTTTGGGATTCTTTTCAGAAGGCCATGGGCACCAACATCCGCTTCAGCACAGCTTTCCATCCTCAAACGAGCGGTCAAGTCGAGCGTGTCAATCAGATTCTTGAAGATATGCTCAGGGCTTGTGTGATCTCCTTCGGCATGAAGTGGGAGGACTGTCTTCCTTATGCTGAATTCTCATACAACAACAACTTTCAAGCAAGTTCGGGCAAGGCCCCATTTGAAATTCTATATGGCAGGAAGTGCCGTACCCCTCTCAACTGGTCTGAAACCGGTGAACGTCAGCTGCTGGGCAATGACCTAATCACAGAGGCAGAAGAAATGTGCAAAGTCATTCGTGATAACCTCAAAGCAGCCCAGTCCCGCCAGAAGTGCTACTATGATAGTAAGCACCGTGAATTGGCTTTCGAGATCGGAGATCATGTTTACCTCCGTGTCTCTCCTATGAAAGGTACTCGTCGCTTCGGTATCAAAGGGAAGCTTGCCCCTAGATACGTGGGACCTTTCAAGATTGTCAGCAAGAGAGGCGACCTCGCCTATCAACTCGAGCTTCCTTCAAACTTTGCAAATGTTCATGATGTGTTCCATGTCTCTCAGCTTCGAAAGTGCTTCAAGACTCCTGACCGCACCGTCAACTTCGAGGACATTGAGCTCCAAGAAGATCTCTCCTATCGTGAGAACCCAGTTGCTATTCTTGAAGAGACTGAACGCAAGACTCGCAACAAGTCAATTAAATTCCTCAAAGTTAAGTGGTCTCACCATTCCGACCGTGAAGCTACCTGGGAACGCGAGGATCACCTCCGTTCTGAGTACCCGGAGTTCTTTCAGTCCTAGATCTCGGGACGGGCTCTTTTCGTAGTGGTGGAGTGTTGTAACGCCCCAGATATACTTTCCCCATTTGTACTCCAACTCTTGCCGTTTCCGGTGTCAAGTTATATTTATTTCTCGGGTTCGGGTCTTTGTCTCCGTGTGTTGTTTTTCTTTTTCGTGCATCTCTTATCATGTCGTCACGTGCATTGCATTTGCATACATGTTCATCTCATGCATTCGAGCATTTTCCTCGTTGTCCGTTTTGCATTCCGGCGCTTCGTTCTCCTCCGGTGGCCATTTCTAGCTTTCTTTCGTGTGTGGGGATTAAACATTTCCGGATTACCGCCTGTCAAGTTTCGTATCATTTGGACTTCGTTTGATACTCCAACGGTTAACCGAGGGACCGAAAAGGCCTCGTGTGTGTTGCAGCCCAACACCCCCCAAATTTGGCCCAAAACCCACCAAACTCTGCTCCATGTCCTAGAGCGTTCGATCACGATCGTGTGGGCAAAAACCGCACCTAATTTGGACTCTCCTAGCTCCACTTATGCCTATAAATACCCCCTCCATTCGGATCTCTTCTTCCCCGTCCGAAACCCTAAAAATCCCCGCGTCGAGCCGGACATGTCCGTCCCGGCCCGGACAACCGCCGCCGCCGCCCGCAGCCACTGAGGGATCACCACGTGGCAGCCGCGCCTCCACCGCCGCCGCGGCCCGCCAGGCCCGGGGACGGCCCCCGCGAGCCCGCGCCCCCGCGCCTC
>NC_041389.1:85023894-85050984 GCF_002162155.2 Triticum dicoccoides
GGGAAGTGGACACGGTGTTGGAGTTATGCTTGCGCAGGATGTTCCTTTAGCTTCTCGCTCGTGCTTCGCCTTCTCTTCTCGCTCTCTTTTGCGTATAAGTTAGCCACCACATATGCTAGTCGCTTGCTGCAGCTCCACATATATTTGCCTTATCCATTCCTATGAGCTTAAATAGTTTTGATCGCATGGGTGTGAGATTGCTGAGTCCCCGTGGCTCACAGATACTATAACTCCAGACGCAGGTCCAGGTGTTTCTGCTCCAGTTGACGATTACGAGCTCAAGTGGGAGTTCGACGAGGACTCTCAGCGATACTACGTGTCTTTTCCGGATGATCAGTAGTGGTGCCTAGTTGGGGTTATCGATTCAGGACCTTGTCGCACGTTGGGTTCTTTTCTATTTTGGCGCCGTAGTCGGGCCATGAGTGTTTGTTTGATGGATGTTATTTATGTACTCTGATGTGACGTGGCGAGTGTAAGCCAACTATGTTATCTCCCCCTTTTATTATATATATTACATGGGATGTTGTAATGATTGCCTGACTTGCGACATTGCTTTCAATGCGGTTATGCCTCTAAGTCGTGCCTCGACACATGGGAGCTATAGCCGCATCGAGGGCGTTACAGCTACCCAACTAGATACGAACTTTAGATAAAGCAACGAGAAAAGCTTTGGCTGTAACAATAAGTCATTATCAGTCTTTATAAATGGCGCAATGTGTTGACCGATATGTTCCATAACAAGTTTATTGCTAACAAGTAAATTACCCTTCTTCATTGGTCTTTCAAAATTACTTATGAGAATATTTCTTATAGATGCATCAATAATGAAGTTGCGACCAAATCTGAAAATAGGCAAATTATTCTCTATGCATACCTCTTCAAATATGTTGGGAGAGCATGATGGTGGTGCCACTTGAAGAACATCTTGCTCCATCTTTGGATGGCTCCCCAACACCTTGTCATCATCTTTTTCTTGATTCCGTGCATCATTGCTTTGAAGATCCATGTCAGCCGAACTTTGTTCGGCTACTTGTTCTTGTCCTTGAGGCTTGTCAATTTCTATGGCACGAAACTCATAGGGCAGGAAGTAGGTTCCATTGACTTCGGAAAAATCAAGTATGGTTGTTTTTCTATGCTTTTCATGCCCTTTCTCAATAATGCTTGCCTCTTTGGATTTGATGGTCTCAGAATATATACTACTTGATTCGGCTTTTCTAATAACCGAATTTTCTTTGTTACCTGAATCAACAACTTTATCTTTTTGAATTTGCAAGGCTTCTCGCTCTCGTCTAAATTTAGCCCACATCTCAGCTTGGCGAGCTTTAAACTTTTTCATCTCAATTTCCATCCACTCGTCATGAGATTGCCCCCTAATACTTTGAGACTCTTTCGGCAATGAGGTGCCGAAACTTTGCGATTTTTTAGGTGGTACACTGGATGGTACAGCACTGGGCGACTGCATCATTTGCACAATTCTAGCTTTTACAGCAGCAAAATCATGAGGCTTCCCGCCTTCTATTAGTTCCTAGCAAACAGAGTTGCACAAATCCCAAGAGAATGTAAGCTTGTTCCCAATTACCTAGTCTGGATATGGTTGCCCCCCAATGTTTTTAGACTCTTTCGGCAATGAGATGTTGCCGAAATTCTGTAATTGTGTAGGGGGGACATGATATGCCACGGTAGTAGGTGAAGGCATTTGTGCTCCTACAGAAGTTTCACTTATTCGGCCATGACCATGAAGGTGCTGAGCCGAATTATGGACATCAACAGTTGCGTATGGTGCCAAAAAATTAGTAGCGTTAGGCGTAGCATATGATGTTTGAGGGTAATTGGCCAAATAACTAGTAGTAACATGGCCAATTCCCCTCTCCACCGGCACGTTTGGATTAGCGTACTGCAAGTTATTTGCCGATGAATAAAAACTTGAAACACTTTGTTGCATACCATTGGAAGTTCCTACATAGGGTGTCTCAACTTGATTAACTGAACTCATCATGTTATTGATCGGCATATAAATTTGTGGGGTGCCGATGCATGGGAGTTGGGATACATATGTTGCATGTTGCTAAAATTATATGAAGTAGAATCATGGAGATTTTGTTGCATCAGCCCTTGCACATAATTAGATGCATGATTGATAAAGGTAGGGCTAGCCGATACATTATGCTCATTAGATGATCTAGCAACAACATATGCATTATTTGCATCTACATATGTGAATTGGGTATTCATATTACCTTTGTAGATTGCAATCCCTAGATGACGATCTCTTCGTAGCAAGAACGGGCCGGAGACCGTTCAAAGCTTCGTCCCCAGCGGAGTCGCCAAAAAGTGTGTTCGCACATGAACACGTCACCGTGTACCCTCGACACCGGGGGTGATGCACGGCAGCTCACGTCGAAGGAGACCCGCCGGAAGCGCGGTACGCAAGACAATCCGGCGGGCGCTTTTGTAGACCCGAAACCCCACATGCCCGAGAGGGACCCCGTCAGGGCGCGCGGCGGCTATGGGCTGCCCTAGGTCGACCTGATCGCCCCTAGGTCCTCGAGGTTCGCCGCCCTGCAATGAAGAAGAACGAACGAAGAACGACGAAGAAGAAGAACAAGGGAGAAGGAAAAGTAAAGGTAAAAAGTGTAGATAGATTTGTTCGATTGTGTGTTGTTCAATCGGCCGTCACCTCTTAGGTATATAAGAGGCGGCTGGACTTCCCGTGCAAGGAAAAGGCTTGGATTCACGTCCAAAACCCTAGTCAAATTCGGATTGGTTTTGTCCGAACTTTCCAAAACTGTTCGGTTTAAACTGGCTGCACCTTGCGGGTCTTTTTTGTGGTGGTAAACGATCTCGGATAGAAACGAGCCCAAAAGCAATCTTGACCGTTTCAACGAGACGAATAACTTTTATGTTGAACGTTTTTTGATCAGAGGTCATCTTAAGGGTCAAATCGGTCGCGCAAAACAGGCTATCCCTCGCGCTACCCATCAGACAGGGTGTCTGGTGGGGCGCGCCAGTTTTTGCCTCCTCACAGGGCTGTATTCCGATGGCTCTAACTTTTGCATACGAACTCGGATTGGAACGATTTTTATATCAAAATCAATCGTTTTGACGAGACGAAGACAATCCGTGTAGATAATTTTTCCATTTGAGGTCGTCTTAGGGGCTTAATCAGCCAAACTGTATTCTGAATATAAGATCTTAGTACTTTGAGCATAGTTTCGGCCTTCGAGATGAAATCGGACTGCGATGACCCAAACTTCAAAGATGTTCATATCGATAATACGGAACTCTTTCATGAAGATCACTTCTCCATTTGAGGCCATCTTAAATAAGTTATTGACCGTGCCAAAATCTGGTGTCAACACATGCCCCCCTGTTTTTCGGCAAAGTTTGTGTGCCGAAAAATAACTTCCGCATAGCTTGTTCTAAGGACGAGGTCAACACTCCATCAGCCATTTTGCATGTTCTTAGGACGACAAGTATATATCGGCCATTGCTTGTTTGAACCTCTTGATGCAAACTTGGGTGAAAACTTCTCAGCTTCTATAACAATCCGGTGATAAGGTTCCATAGATCAAAACCATCCTCCGAACCATATTGTTCACCCCTTCGCTAGGTTTTTGCAAATAATCAAGAATGAACTTCCTTCAATCCTTACTTCGCCTGCATAAAAGTTTCATTAGTGGCCGAAGCGGTGGGCTTCGATTCAGCCTTACCTATGTTGACAAGACCTAGCATCGGCTATTGATAGAAATGCAATACACCATGGTTAACATAGTAGCCGGGCGCTTGCTGTGCCAACTCTTTCAAATTGTCATGCCTAGATATATGAACAATTTCAAGGCAACCCAAGGTAAATCTTGCATCTAGACATACCAAAAGATAAACTATAAGTGATCCGTCAAAACATTGATAACCCTTGGATATTTGTTGCACTACTAATAACGAATCACCGAAAGCCTCAATATGTATAGCACCTATATCAAGGCAAAGCTCCAATCCGAATGACAATGCATATTCGGCTTTGATGATTGTGCAAAAATATTATAAGCGGCCTAAGGCTTCACAAAATAGCTCCATATGAAGATAAATAAGCAACACCAACACCTTGGCCATTGCCACAAATTTACCATCAAAAATAATATCCATAGTACTAGAAAGACAAGGGCAATATCAATGAACATGTACCTCATTTTGGCCTCTAATTGAACTAAGGACGATGTTAGGATACTACATCAGCCATGCTTTGACATATTCTTAGGGTGATAGATAAATACCGGCCATCAACATAATGCCCATGTAGAATTCATTCACCAAATCATGTATAGCCGAAATAAACAAATGAAATAGCAATCAGATATTTCGGCCCTTTGGATTAGCAAGAAAAAATGTAGCTAATAAAATGTATAGAGATTTGGTAATACCCTCTCATGATGCAGAAAATTATGTCGCTTCCATGGATTAAAATAAATCCAGGGAGGGTAATTTATCATACTTGATGATGAATTCCATGGCAAAGGCATCAATGGTATGGTTGAAGAATATGGATGATGTGCTAACCGAAGATTTTGATGGGGTGATGCAAACCTTCGGCTTAACTGTTTTTGGCTTCCATCCTTCTCTTTCTTCACTTTTGTAACACTTGTTGCAATAGAAGGTTGCACATCACTTTCATTTTGACTGCTCCTCTTCGGAACCCATGCCATGTTCTTCTTTTTCAGCTCTTGTGCACTAAGTTTTTGTAATTCCTTCTTTTGCCAATACGATAAACCGAGTGGGCATCTCGGCTGTGATTTTGTTTCAACAAATGGCAACTCTTTTTGGGCCTTGTGCACCCTCAACTTCTTTTCTTCAGATTTGGCACTCTGATTTTTATCAATTGATTGTTTTGTCTCATTGCCTTTAGTAGCCAATGTCAACACTTTAATTGGCTCTTTTTCATTTGAGATCAAATCTGAAATTGCACTCTTACGACCATCTCTTTTAATGCGGTAAACCTGCTTGACCATCTCTTTCTTCTTCCTTGAGCTCTAGACCAATTCCTTATGATTGAAACGGTCTTTGACGCGTGATTGTTCAAATGTTGATCTTCTTTGAGCTGCATAGTATTGGTGAGATGGTCTAGAATAAGATGTAGAATGTGCCCTTGTATCATACATGTCCCATGATGTATATGTATCTATATGAGCATAGGGAGGCATCCACGGCATTGGCATTGATGGCCCAAAATAAGGATATGAATATGTTGCATTAAAATTATCACTTTGCCAATACCAATCCTCATATTTGCAACTTTGTGGGTGATCTTGGTTTCTTTGCATGATTTGGCCGATAAGCATTCTTCTCTTCACTCTTATTTTGATATTTTTCCAATAGTTGTGAGAAAGTGACTTTCGGCTTTTTACCTTTGTGCTTACATCGGCCTTTGTTTCCTTTGGTTGTGCTTGCACCGATCTTTGGATTTGCTTGCTGCCCCCCAGTACTTGGTATCTCCATTGTAGCTTCGATGGAATTGTCACCCTCAAGATTATGTTCATTATGCACTTCAACAACTTCTTTACTTGAAAGCTTGATCCCATCACCTGTAGTTTTTACCTTCTCTTTAAATGTATCGGCTTGAAGCAGCCGATGCAAAAACTTTTTGCCATCAGGACCAATCGGAATAGACTGGTCATCTCTTGGTGTTTCAACAAACTTCAATCGTCCTTTTTCAATGGCCGATTTAACTATTTGACGGAATATGGTGCAATCCTCAAAATTATGCTTGAACGAATCATGCAACTTACAATACATTCATCCTTGGATAGATGGCTCAACATGGTGACCAAGAATTCTTATGTAATTATTTTTTAGCAATAAATCAAATATTTGGTCACACATGCTTGAATTGAAGGTAAACTTCTTGTTTTCTAGCCGATCTTGCTGTGTGAACGGCTTTGGAGATAAGCAAACGACTGGTCCAGGTTTGGAATCTCCCCATTCGGCTATCCATTGTGTTTTCCACTCTATCTCCGGTGTCTTTGGATAAGATATTATATTAGCATCGGATTTCTCAAAAGAAATTAACCTTGCCTTTAAACTTTTTAAACGAAAATATTTAGAACACACATGTCTCAATTGAGACCAAGTGCAAGCCAAGTACGAAATAAGCAAAGCTACCCAACTAGATACGAACTTTAGATAAAGCAACGGGAAAAGCTTTGGCTGTAACAATAAGTCATTATCAGTCTTTATAAATGGCGCAATGTGTTGACCGATATGTTCCATAACAAGTTTATTGCTAACAAGTAAATTACCCTTCTTCATTGGTCTTTCAAAATTACATATGAGAATATTTCTTATAGATGCATCAATAATGAAGTTGCGACCAAATCTGAAAATAGGCAAATTACTCTCTATGCATACCTCTTCAAATATGTTGGGAGAGCAGGATGGTGGTGCCACTTGAAGAACATCTTGCTTCGTCTTTGGATGGCTCCCCAACACCTTGTCATCATCTTTTTCTTGATTCCGTGCATCATTGCTTTGAAGATCCATGTCAGCCGAACTTTGTTCGGCTACTTGTTCTTGTCCTTGAGGCTTGTCAATTTCTATGGCACGAAACTCATAGGGCAGGAAGTAGGTTCCATTGACTTCGGAAAAATCAAGTATGGTTGTTTTGCTATGCTTTTCATGCCCTTTCTCAATAATGCTTGCCTCTTTGGATTTGATGGTCTCAGAATATATACTACTTGATTCGGCTTTTCTAATAACCGAATTTTCTTTGTTACCTGAATCAACAACTTTATCTTTTTGAATTTGCAAGGCTTCTCGCTCTCGTCTAAATTTAGCCCACATCTCAGCTTGGCGAGCTTTAAACTTTTTCATCTCAATTTCCATCCACTCGTCATGAGATTGCCCCCTAATACTTTGAGACTCTTTCGGCAATGAGGTGCCGAAACTTTGCGATTTTTTAGGTGGTACACTGGATGGTACAGCACTGGGCGACTACATCATTTGCACAATTCAAGCTTTTACAGCAGCAAAATCATGAGGCTTCCCGCCTTCTATTAGTTCCTAGCGAACAGAGTTGCACAAATCCCAAGAGAATGTAAGCTTGTTCCCAATTACCTAGTCTGGATATGGTTGCCCCCCAATGTTTTTAGACTCTTTCGGCAATGAGATGTTGCCAAAATTCTGTAATTGTGTAGGGGGGACATGATATGCCATGGTAGTAGGTGAAGGCATTTGTGCTCCTACACAAGTTTCACTTATTCGGCCATGACCATGAAGGTGCTGAGCCGAATTATGGACATCAACAGTTGCGTATGGTGCCAAAAAATTAGTAGCATTAGGCGTAGCATACGATGTTTGAGGGTAATTGGCCAAATAACTAGTAGTAACATGGCCAATTCCCCTCTCCACCGGCACGTTTGGATTAGCGTACTGCAAGTTATTTGCCGATGAATAAAAACTTGAAACACTTTGTTGCATACCATTGGAAGTTCCTACATAGGGTGTCTCAACTTGATTAACTGAACTCATCATGTTATTGATCGGCATATAAATTTGTGGGGTGCCGATGCATGGGAGTTGGGATACATATGTTGCATGTTGCTAAAATTATATGAAGTAGAATCATGGAGATTTTGTTGCATCGGCCCTTGCACATAATTAGATGCATGATTGATAAAGCTAGGGCTAGCCGATACATTATGCTCATTAGATGATCTAGCAACAACATATGCATTATTTGCATCTACATATGTGAATTGGGTATTCATATTACCTTTGTAGATTGCAATCCCTAGATGACGATCTCTTCGTAGCAAGAACGGGCCGAAGACCGTTCAAAGCTTCGTCCCCAGCGGAGTCGCCAAAAAGTGTGTTCGCACATGAACACGTCACCGTGTACCCTCGACGCCGGGGGTGATGCACCGCAGCTCACGTCGAAGGAGACCCGCCGGAAGCGCGGTACGCAAGACAATCCGGCGGGCGCTTTTGTAGATCCGAAACCCCACATGCCCGGGAGGGACCCCATCAGGGCGCGCGGCGGCTATGGGCTGCCCTAGGTCGACCTGATCGCCCCTAGGGCCTCGAGGTTCGCCGCCCTGCAATGAAGAAGAACGAACGAAGAACGAGGAAGAAGAAGAACAAGGGAGAAGGAAAAGTAAAGGTAAAAAGTGTAGATAGATTTGTTCGATTGTGTGTTGTTCAATCGGTCGTCACCTCTTAGGTATATAAGAGGTGGCTGGACTTCCCGTGCAAGGAAAAGTCTTGGATTCACGTCCAAAACCCTAGTCAAATTCGGATTGGTTTTGTCCGAACTTTCCAAAACTGTTCGGTTTAAACTGGCTGCACCTTGCGGGTTCTTTTTTGTGGTGGTAAACGATCTCGGATAGAAACGAGCCCAAAAGCAATCTTGACCGTTTCAACGAGACAAATAACTTTTATGTTGAACGTTTTTTGATCAGAGGTCATCTTGAGGGTCAAATCGGTCGCGCAAAACAGGCTATCCCTCGCGCTACCCATCAGACAGGGTGTCTGGTGGGGCGCGCCAGTTTTTGCCTCCTCACAGGGCTGTATTCCGATGGCTCTAGCTTTTGCATACGAACTCGGATTGGAACGATTTTTATATCAAAATCAATCGTTTCGACGAGACGAAGACAATCCGTGTAGATAATTTTTCCATTTGAGGTCGTCTTAGGGGCTTAATCAACCAAACTGTACTCTAAATATAAGATCTTAGTACTTTGAGCATAGTTTCGGCCTTCGAGATGAAATCGGACTGCGATGACCCAAACTTCAAAGATGTTCATATAGATAATACGGAACTCTTTCATGAAGATCACTTCTCCATTTGAGGCCATATTAAATAAGTTATTGACCGTGCCAAAATCTGGTGTCAACAGATACCTTGGTTCTCAAAAACTGAGGGAAATACTTACGCTACTTTGCTGCATCATCCTCTCCTCTTCGGGGAAATCCAACTCAGTTCTCAAGAGGTAGCAAGAAGAATTTCTGGCGCCGTTGCCGGGGAGGCTCACGCAAGAGCAAGTCAACCATACCAAGTACCCATCACAATCCCTATCTCTCGCATTACATTATTTGCCATTTGCCTCTTGTTTTCCTCTCCCCCACTTCACCCTTGCCGTTTTATTCGCCCACTCTTTCCCAATCTCCTCCTCTTTTTCCGTTTGCCTTTTCCTGTTGCCTTTCTGTTTGCTTATGTGTTGGATTACTTGTTGCCATGGCGCAAGATAATACCAAATTGTGTGACTTCTCGAATACCAATAATAATGATTTCCTTAGTACTCCAATTGCTCCTCTTAAAAATGATGAGTCTTGTGAAATCAATACCGCTTTGCTGAATCTTGTGATGAAAGATCAATTCGCCGGCCTTCCTAGTGAAGATGCCGCTACTCATCTAAACATTTTTGTTGATTTGTGTGATATGCAAAAGAAGAAAGATACAGATAACAATATTGTCAAATTGAAGTTATTTCCGTTTTCACTTATAGATCGTGCTAAAGTTTGGTTTTCGTCTTTGCCTAAAAATAGTATTGATTCTTGGAAATGCTTTTGTCTCTAAGTATTTTCCTCCCGCTAAGATCATCACTCTTAGGAACGATATTATGAATTTTAATCAACTTGATCATGAGCATGTTGCCCAATCTTGGGAAAGAATGAAATTGATGCTTCATAATTGCCCTACTCATGGTTTGAATTTATGGATGATCATACAAAATTTTATGCCGGATGGAATTTTGCTTCTAGAAATCTTTTAGATTCGGCCGCGGGAGGCACGTTTATGGAAATTACGTTAGGAGATGCTACAAAATTGCTTGATAATATTATGGCTAATTATTCTCAATGGCACACCGAAAGATCTTCTAGTAAAAAAGTGCATGCTATAGAAGAAATCAATATTTTGAGTGAAAAGATGGATGAACTTATGAAGATGTTTGCTACTAAAAATACTTCCCTTGATCCTAATGATATGCCTTTGTCTACTTTTATTGAGAATAATAATGAATCTATGGATGTGAATTTTGTTGGTAGGAATAGTTTTGGAAACAACACGTCTAGAGGGAATTTTAATCATAGGCCTTATCCTAGTAATCCTTATAATAATTATGGAAATTCCTACAGCAACTCTTATGGAAATTTTAATAAGATGCCCTCTGAATTTGAGAGTAGTGTTAAAGAGTTTATGAATTCACAAAAGAATTTTAATGCTTTGCTTGAAGAGAAATTGCTTAAAGTTGATGATTTGGATAGGAACATTGATAGAATTTCTCTTGAAATTGATTCTTTAAAGCTTAGATCTATTCCTCCTAAGAATGATATCAATGAGTCTCTCAAAGCCATGAGAATTTCCATTGATTAGTGCAAAGAAAGAACCGCTAGGATGCGTGCTTCCAAAGATGCCTTTATTAAAGCGTGTTCTTCCCATTCCTATGAAAATCAAGATGAAGATCTAAAAGTTATTGATGTGTCCCCCATTAAATCTTTGTTTTGCAATATGAATCTTGATGAAACTGAATATGATCTTCCTTTACCTAGAAGGCGTTCTAAGAATTCAGAGTTTCTAGATCTTGATGATGAAATTGATAGAAGTGGGATTGAAAGAAATAAAAACCTAGATGATGCTAAACCCACTATTTTGGATCTCAAGGAATTTAATTATGAAAGTTTCTCTTTAATTGATTGTATTTCCTTGTTGCAATCCGTGCTAGATCTCCTCATGCTTATAGTCAAAATAAGGCCTTTACCGAACACATTGTTGATGCCTTGATGCAATCTTATAAAGAAAAAACTTGAGTTGAAAGTTTCTATCCCTAGAAAACTCTATGATGAGTGGGAACCTACTATCAAAATGAAAATTAAAGATTATGGGTTTCATGCTTTGTGTGATTTGGGTGCTAGTGTCTCTACTATTCCCAAAACTTTGTGTGATTTGCTAGATTTCCGTGACTTTGATGATTGCTCTCTAAACTTGCATCTTGCGGATTCCACTATTAAAAAGCCTATGGGAAGAATTAATGATGTTCTTATTGTTGCAAATAGGAATTATGTGCCTGTAGATTTTATCGTTCTTGATATAGATTGCAATCCTTCATGTCCTATTATTCTTGGTAGACCTTTCTTTAGAACGATTGGTGCAATTATCGATATGAAGGAAGGGAATATTAGATTCCAATTTCCCTTAAAGAAGAGCATGGAAAACTTCCCTAGAAAGTAAAATTACCATATGAATCTATCATGAGAGCCACTTATGGATTGCCTACCAAAGATGGCAATACCTAGATCTATCCTTACTTTTATGCCTAGCTAGGGGCGTTAAACGATAGCGCTTATTGGGAGGCAACCCAATTTTATTTTTGTTTTGTTATTTATGCTTCTGTTTAGGAATAAATAATCCATCTATCCTCTGCTTGGATGTGGTTTTATCTTTTAATTAGTGTTTGTGCCAAGTAGAACCTATAGGATAACCTACGATGATAGTTGATTTGATTCTGCTGAAAAACAGAAACTTTGCGCGCACGAATATAATTTTGTTAAATCATAGAAACGTGCTTTTTTGTTGATTATTTTTGCTGATGTTCAATAAATAAAATTTCCAGGACTTACTATTTTGGTAGAATTTTTAGAGTTCCAGAAGTTTGCGTTAGTTACAGATTACTACAGACTGTTCTGTTTTTGACAGATTCTGTTTTACGTGTGTTGTTTGCTTATTTTGACGACTCTATGGCTAGTAAAATAGTTTATAATCCATAGAGAAGTGGGAATACAGTAGGTTTAACACCAATATAAATAAATAATGAGTTCATTACAGTACCATGAAGTAGTCTTTTGTTTTCTTTCTCTAACGGAGCTCACGAGATTGCTATTGAGTTTTGTGTTGTGAAGTTTTCAAGTTTTGGGTGAATTCTTTTGATGGATTATGGAACAAGGAGTGTCAAGAGCCTGAGCTTGGGGATTCCCATGGCACCCCAAGATAATCCAAGGACACCAAAAAGTCAAAGCTTGGGGATGCCCCGGAAGGCATCCCCTCTTTCGTCTACTTCCATTGGTAATTTACTTGGAGCTATATTTTTATTCACCACATGATATTTGTTTTGCTTGGAGCGTCTTGTATTATTTGCATCTTTGCTTATTAGTTTACCACAATCATCCTTGCTGTACACACCTTTTGAGAGAGCCATACATGAATTACAATTTGCTAGAATACTCTATGTGCTTCACTTATATCTTTTGAGCTTGATAGTTTTGCTCATAGTGCTTCACTTATATCTTTTGAGCGTGATAATTTTTGCTCTAGTGCTTCACTTATATCTTTTAGAGCATGGTGGTGGATTTGTTTTAAAGAAACTATTGATCTCTCATGCTTCACTTAGATTATTTTGAGAGTCATTAATAGCATGGTAATTTGCTTAATGTTAATATACTTGGTATTCAAGATATGTGAAACTTTCTTTTGAGTGTGTTGAATACTAAGATAAGCTTGATGCTTGATAATTGTTTTGAGACATGAAGATGGTGATATTAGAGTCATGCTAGTTGAGTAGTTGTGAATTTAAAGAATACTTGTGTTGAAGTTTGTGATTCCCGTAGCATGCATGTATGGTGAACCGTTATGTGATGAACTCGGAGCATGATTTATTTATTGATTGTCTTCCTTATGAGTGGTGGTCGGGGACGAGCGATGGTCTTTTCCTACCAATCTATCCCCCTAGGATCATGCGCGTAATACTTTGCTTTGATAACTTCTAGATTTTTGCAATAAGTATATGAGTTCTTTATGACTAATGTTGAGTCCATGGATTATACGCACTTTTTCCCATCCTTCCACCATTGCTAGCCTCTCTAATACCGCGCACTTTTCGCCGGTATCATACACCCACCATATATCTTCCTCAAAACAGCCACCATACCTACCTATCATGGCATTTCCATAGCCATTCCGAGATATATTGCCATGCAACTTTCCACCGTTCCGTTTATTATGACACGCTCCATCATTGTCATATTGCTAGCATGATCATGTAGTTGACATCGTATTAGTGGCAAAGCCACCATTCATAATTATTTCATACATGTCACTCATGATTCATTGAATATCCCGGTACACTGCCGGAGGCATTCATATAGAGTCATACCTTGTTCTAAGTATTGAATTGTAATTGTTGAGTTGTAAGAAAAATAAAAGTGTGATGATCATCATTTTTTAGAGCATTGTCCCAAGTGAGGAAAGGATGATGGAGACCATGATTCCCCCACAAGTCGGGATTTGACTCCGGACGAAAAAAAAGAGGCCATAAAAAAAAGAGAAAAGGCCCAAATAAAAAAATGAGAGAAAAAGAAAGAAGGGACAATGTTACTATCCTTTTACCACACTTGTGCTTCAAAGTAGCACCAAGATCTTCATGATAGAGAGTCTCTCATTTTGTCACTTTCATATACTAGTGGGAATTTTTCATTATAGAACTTGGCTTGTATATTCCAGTGATGGGCTTCCTCAAAATGCCCTAGGTCTTCGTGAGCAAGCGAGTCGGATGCACACCCACTTAGTTTCTTTTGTAGAGCTTTCATATACTTATAGCTCTAGTGCATCCGTTGCATGGCACTCCCTACTCACTCACATTGATATCTATTGATGGGCATCTCCATGGCCTGTTGATACGCTAGTTGATGTGAGACTATCTTCCCTCCTTTTGTCTTCTTCACAACCACCATTCTATTCCACATATAGTGTTATATCCATGGCTCACGCTCATGTATTGCGTGAAGATTGAAAAAGTTTTGAGAATGTCATAAGTATGAAACAATTGCTTGGCTTGTCATCGGGGTTGTGCATGATTTAAATATTTTGTGTGGGGAAGATGGAGCATAGCCAGACTATATTATTTTGTAGGGATAACTTTCTTTGGCCATGTTATTTTGAGAAGACATAATTGCTTAGTTAGTATGCTTGAAGTATTATTATTTTTATGTCAATATGAACTTTTGTCTTGAATCTTTTGGATCTGAATATTTATACCACAATTAAGAAGATTTACATTGAAATTATGCCAAGTATCACTCTGCATCAAAAATTCTTTTTTTTATCATTTACCTACTCGAGGACGAGCAAGAATTAAGCTTGGGGATGCCTGATACGTCTCCAACGTATCTGTAATTTTTGATTGCTCCATGCTACTTTATCTACTGTTTTGGGCTATATTGGGCTTTATTTTCCACTTTTATATTATTTTTGGGACTAACCTATTAACCGGAGGCCCAGCCCAGAATTGTTGTTTTTTGCCTATTTCAGTGTTTCGAAGAAACGAAATATCAAATGGAGTCCAAACGGAATGAAACCTTCGGGAACGTGATTTTCTCACCGAACGTGATCCAGGAGACTTGGACCCTGCTCCAAGGAACAAAAGAGGCGGTCACGAGGGTGGGGGGGCGCCCCCCCTAGGACGCGCCCCCTGCCTCGTGGGCCCCCTGTTGCTCCACCGACATACTCCTTCCTCTTATATATACCTACGTATCCCCAAACGATCAGAGGGGGAGCCAAAAACCTAATTCCACTGCCGCAACCTTCTGTATCCACGAGATCCCATCTTGGGGCCTGTTCCGGAGCTCCGCCGGAGGGGGCATCCACCACGGAGGGCTTCTACATCAACACCATAGCCCCTCCAATGAAGTGTGAGTAGTTTACTTCAGACCTTCGGGTCCATAGCTAGTAGCTAGATGGCTTCTTCTCTCTTTTTGGATCTCAATACAATGTTCTCCCCCTCTCTTGTGGAGATCTATTCGATGTAATCTTCTTTTCGCGGTGTGTTTGTTGAGACCGATGAATTGTGGGTTTATGATCCAGCTTATCTATGAATAATATTTGAATCTTCTCTGAATTCTTTTATGTATGATTGAGTTATGTTTGCAAGTCTCTTCGAATTATCCGTTTGGTTTGGCCAACTAGATTGGTAGTTCTTGCAATGGGAGAAGTGCTTAGCTTTGGGTTCAATCTTGCGGTGTCCTTTCCCAGTGACAGAAGGGGTAGCAAGGCACGTATTGTATTGTTGCCATCGAGGATAACAAGATGTTTTTTTATCATATTGCATGAATTTATCCCTCTACATCATGTCATCTTGCTTAAGGTGTTACTCTGTTTTTAACTTAATACTCTAGATGCATGCTGGATAGCGTCGATGAGTGGAGTACTAGTAGTAGATGCAGAATCGTTTCGATCTACTTGTCTTGTACGTGATGCCTATATGCATGATCATACCTAGATATACTCATAATTATGCTTAATTCTATCAATTGCTCAACAGTAATTTGTTCACCCACCGTAGAATATCTATGCTCTTGAGAGAAGCCACTAGTGAAACCTATGGCCCCTGGGTCTATTCTCATCATATCAATCTCTACTACTTTATTACTTGCTTTGTTTTTACTTTGCCTTTTACTTTTCACTTTGCATATTTATACCAAAAATACCAAAAATATTATTTATTATCTCTATCAGATCTCACTCTCGTAAGTGACCATGAAGGGATTGACAACCCCTAATCGCGTTGGTTGCGAGGAGCTATCGATTTGTGTAGGTACGAGGGACTTGTGCGTGGTCTCCTACTGGATTTATACCTTGGTTCTCAAAAACTGAGGGAAATACTTACGCTACTTTGCTGCATCATCCTCTCCTCTTCGGGGAAATCCAATGCAGTGCTCAAGAGGTAGCAGTGAGTTGGTAGTTGGGGGTTCCAAGGTGCGGAAGGTAGATCCGGCGGGGTGTGAGGTCCATCGCTTCGGCGGAGGACTAGATTCGGCAGCTTGCCGTGGTTGGGGGGTGGGTCGGGGAGGGGAAGGGGAGGGGCTCTGGGGAAGAATGTTGGGGGCAAAGAGGGGAAAACAATGGAGTTACCAAAGCAGCCATTTTCCATTCATGTGGCAGGGGTAAAACAGGAATATCGCAGGGCTAAACTTTCGGGCGCGTGATATTTCGATGTGAGCGGGAAGTTTGAAAGCTTTTGGCGCCTTAAATTATAAGTATTCTGCTCTCGTATGGCCTACTATGATGTCATGGCCGACAATTTGTTTGTTTTGCACGCAAAAAAATGTGCAAGTTTTGAAAATCAATGTCTCCAACTTGAAACTTAGATTGTCCATTCAATTCAAATATGGATCATTGAGCTACTACAAGCAAATACCATCATATGGTCCAATTCAAATGAAATTCCAAATGTGTTTATCCTAAATATGATGACAAAAGCAAAAATGTGTATGTGTATGAATAAAGTGGATGATTATAAGGTTTGAACATGCCCGTATGTGTATATCTCTAGGTTTGATATATGAATTTGAAATCACGAAATCCCGGCTTAAAAAATGTACCTCTGTTTAAATGAATTACAAAAGCTAATGATGGAGTCGAATTCCAAAATTCCAATCTTAGGTTTGTAATTCTGGTACACCAAGGTATATCACGCATGTTTAAAAGTATCGTTATCTCATAGTACAAACTGTGAAACAAATGGATCAACCATGAGTGCACAATATCTCAATTACGCTTAAGTCCCTCAAAATATAGACACATCACTCTTTATCTGAAGTCAACCCCCCCCCCCACCACACACACACACACACACACATAGAGAAGTCGTTCTCTCCCCCAAACACCAACACACGAGCACATTAACACCCCTCTCTCTTGTAAAGTCCGGACCCCAACATAGGTCTCTATCACTTTGTCTCTCGGGCATGCACACATCTCTTCCCTCACTCTCTAGGTCTCCCGCTATCTCTCTTAGCCAAGCACACGCACTATGTAGAGTGTATATTTCCCATATACACAAAACATCGCCCCCAAACGTCTATCTCCCTAGTTATGTGGTTCTCGCGCACTCACCTCACACACCACCCCCACTGCAAACAAGCACACTTTGTCTCCTTGTGCACCACTCTCCTCTTTCTATCTCTCCCACATGCGGACTCACCCCAGCTCCTTCCCTGCATACATATATGTCGTGACTCTTAGCATAGCTCCCTAATGTATAATCGTTCTCGATTTCGCACATTGTTCTCTACACCATCTATTCTAGATCGCTCATGAAGTCCCTATCACACACACGATGACTCTCTTCCGTTGCGTCTTCGTTCATAGGCCAATTTCGGACAACATCAACATTGTCTCCCTATCTATACGCCATTTATGGACACAAACAACCCCTCTCGCCCCATCTCTTCCTCTCTCTCTCTCCGTCACTAGCTCTCTCTTTCTCTCGCTCTCACACCCCTCTCCCACACACACACTCGATGTCTCTTCCAAATAGTCTGCTCCCCCAGCTCGCACCCGTGTTATCCCGCTACTACACATGTCACACCATTCCCCCTTCCCTTATACTAGGTTTACATCATTAGTGGTCTCTCTACTCCACGTACACTCTCTCCCTCTCACACACAAACGCATGCACAAACACACACAAACACGCACAAACACCCATTTATCTGGATCCTCATCTCTCCCCATGTCTGCATGTGTATCTCACACACTCACTCTCTAATTATGTATATGTGTCTCCATGTTACACAACACAAAGCCCCATGTACATGTCTCTCTCTATCCTCCACACACATAGACACAAAGAATCTGTTATCATTGCCTCAATCTCTAACATATCACACACGCACACTGTCTCTCTCTCTCTCTCTCTCTCGCAAACACGCTCATCAAGGGTTTCCCCATGAATAACTTACCGCCTATTCATCAACAGTCATGGCAGTACGGCGAACACAAGACGTGAAAAAGAATAAATCTACACGTGCTTAGACCACCTAGTATGACTACTAGGACTAGAGCAAGCCAAAAAGCGCGCCGCCATCACCCCCTCCTTGTCTGCAACGGGAAAATCTTTGTTTTACACAGTCGAGAAGTCATTGTGCTAAGGCCCCACATGCCGAGGCGTTGAATAGAATGTAGATGCTAGTTTATGGAAGCAAGTATCGATAATACGTTTGTATCTCCATACTTATATTTCTTCTCTTATAAAAAACCGAGGTGGTGATGATGGTACGTGTGCCATCTTGCAATATAGACCGTCCGATCTATATCTGACGGATGGAAATTAAACTAAAAGATACCCGCACCCCTCTCCACATTTGCAGACAAGGCCTTCCCTCGTTCATCCCTATCTCCAACAAACCTCATTGTTGAGCAATTAAGAAAGGAAGCCTCTGGAACAAACTGGCCTGGTGGCCGCTGCCGGCGTCGTCAATCCCCATGCCTCCGCTCAGTCCGACCACCAACCACCACCACACCCCACTCCTCTTGACCTTATCTCATATTTCTCGAGATATCATTAGTTTTCACACATGGGATTACTCCCGCAAGGGTCAATCACAACAAGTGTTTTATAAAAAAATGCATCTTGATGTTCCGTGCAATGCACGGATCTTGCTAGTACTCCTACACAAGACTAAGTTGGTGATGCTGGTGTGTCTGCCATCTGTCGTTTCTGACCATTAGATCTACATCTAACGATTGTGAGGTAAGTTGTTGCCTTTTCTCACCAACATCCCACTTGTCTACCAATTTGCAGGAAAACCCATAATTAGTATCTTAAAACCAACCACATCCCTCCCTGACCTCACCAAAGCAGCCCAAGGAATATATTCTAATTGAAACATATGTATATCAAAATTAGAGTGTTTTGTACCAAGTTTGTGAATAAGTATTGTTCTAATTATGATTCGTTGCAGCAGACATGAACATTGCTAGTATTTCCAACCAGGCATTTTTTCCTAGTATTCCATAGTTTCGAGTTTTCCATCAAGATATTAGTCACTCATGGTTGATATTTACTTTCAATCATGTACACATATGCACTATGTAACTAGCCTTGCTTATTGGCTTCCAAAGCTTAACTTTCACTCCTACTTACAATATGTAGAGTATCTAACAAAAAACTACCACTTTCAACCAGCCCTAGGAAGAATCTATTGTACAAAAAATAGCAAAAACATACCCAAAATTTCTTAATCCACGCCAAAAACTACTACCTAGTACTCCTACCGATTAGGTTCGTTTAAACCCATTTATGACAGGGTTGGCCCACACGTCCATACTGACGAGGCAGCCTAAACCAACACATTTTGTTTGACCGTTGACACGAGGGACCCACATCTGACCTTCTATCCTGTTATTCCCCCTCAAATCATTATTTTTCCTGAACATTACTTCAAACAGTACTGATGCGTGTTCGTCGGTGGCGCCGGTGATGAGCGAGTTGGCCGCCGCTCCGCCGGACGGGCCGGACGCCGCGCTGGCCTCCACACGGGTTGGCAGGCTGGCCCGAGCGTGACTCACGAGCGAGCAAGCCGCCGCGCTGGCCTTTGCTCGAGCCAGATGGCTGGCCTGAGCGCGGCGCGGGCGAGCAAGCCCCCGCGCTGCCGTGCCAATCTAGCTAGCAAACCTTGCAGACAAGCAGCTGGACGGAGCTATCTTGGCTAGCTAGCGGCCGCGAGCGCCGGACGAAGCTGGCATCCGGGCTGCCGCAACATGGGCTCCGCACCGCCCGCGGTTTTGACCTCGCCTTCTGCCAGCGGCGGTAGCTGCGTCCCATGGCCGAGTGTTGGTGTCAAAACCGGCGGATCTCGGGTAGGGGGTCCCGAACTGTGCGTCTAGGCGGATGGTAACAGGACACAAGGGACACAATGTTTTTACCAAGGTTCGGGCCCTCTCGGTGGAGGTAAAACCCTACTCCTGCTTGATTAATATTGATGATATGGGTAGTACAAGAGTAGATCTACCACGAGATCAGAGAGGCTAAACCCTAGAAGCTAGCCTATGGTATGATTGTTGTTCGTCCTACGGACTAAAACCCTCCGGTTTATATACGGACTAAAACCCTCCAGTTTATGTAGTAAGGCACATCTTACAACTGAGATTATGATCCTCGGCACGCCGTCGCTTTCGACAACGTACCGAGTCTCAGGGGCTACTATCTATACAGGGCACATTTTATGTGCAAAACTGTCAGAAGGTATGTCATTTTCGCGTACCTCAAACCCCGTCAGTAAACTTCTGACGGACTCATGTAACCCACTCCCAGCAGATGAAATCCTTTCAATCACCGTGCCCATTAACATACGGTGATCTTCTGGACCTTCAGCTCCTCCGGTCGTACACCAGTTGGCGCCGAACTCTCCGGCCCTGCCGGACTCGGGGAGACCCTCCGTGACGACACCTCAGGGTCGTCCGCCCCGCCTGATGGTGCGGCAGATGGAGGCGTTTCGCTCTCCATCATCTCCGGACGAAGATCCCCTGAAGACGAGCTCTGCAGAGAAGGGCTGAGATCCGAACTACAAGGTAATAACTTCGTTTATCTTCAGAAATAAAAACAGGGATGTCACTTATTACAAAACTCCCTTTTCTACTTACGGCTTGCTAGAGGGCTGATTCCCTTGGGGAAATAGTGCTGCCGGGGCTCCTCCCGGTGCAGGACCCTCTGGTGAAGATTTCTTCCCCCGCTTTGAGGCCTTGGTCTCCGGATCTTTAGAAGCAGTCCTCTTCTCCCCCTGGAGGGAGGGATTCTCGATCCCCCTGAGGGAGTCCTGGACTAGGGGGTGTCCGGACAGCCGTACTATCATCGTCCGCCGGACTCCAAGACTACGAAGATACAAGATTGAAGACTCCGTCCCGTGTCCGGATGGGACTTTCCTTGGCGTGGAAGGCAAGCTTGGCAATACGGATATGTAGATCTCCTACCATTGTAACCGACTCTGTGTAACCCTAGCCTCCTCCGGTGTCTATATAAACCGGAGGGCTTTAGTCCGTAGGACACAACATACATTACAACAATCATACCATAGGCTAGCTTTAGGGTTTAGCCTCCTTGATCTCGTGGTAGATCCACTCTTGTACTACCCATATCATCAATATTAATCAAGCAGGACGTAGGGTTTTACCTCCATCAAGAGGGCCCGAACCTGGGTAAATCATCGTGTCCCTTGTCTCCTGTTACCATCCGCCTAGACGCACAGTTCGGGACCCCCTACCCGAGATCCGCCGGTTTGACACCGACATTGGTGCTTTCATTGAGAGTTCCTCTGTGTCGTCACCAATAGGCTCGATGGCATCTTCAATCAACAACGTTGTCCAGGGTGAGACTTTTCTCCCCGGACAGATCTTCGTATTCGGCGGCTTTGCACTGCGGGCTAATTCACTTGGCCATCTGGAGCAGATCGAAAGCTACGCCCCTGGCCATCGGGTCAGATTCGGAAGCCTAAACTTCACAGCCGACGTCCGCGGGGACTTGATCCTCGACGGGCTCGAGCCAAAGCCAAGCGCGCCGCACTGTTGCGATGGGCATGATCTAGCTCTGCCGCCGAACAGTGCCTTGGTGGCCGCACAAGAAGCCGCTCCGGCCCTTAGTTCGGAGCCGATCGCCCAGATCGAGGACCGGTGGATGGACACCACCTCGGGGGCTCCAACTTCCACAGCGATGGAGCCGAACACTAACCTTGTCCCTCGCGAAACTCGTGATTCCGAGGTGCCGGACTCCTTGCCGGACTCCGGACCTCCCGCGCCTCTACCAAGCGAATCGGATTGGGCGCCGGTTATGGAATTCACCGCCGCGGACATCTTCCAATACTCACCCTTTGGCGACATCCTAAATTCGCTAAAGCATCTCTCGCTATCGGGAGAGTCCTGGCCGGACTATGGCCAGGATGGTTGGGATACGGACGACGAAGAAATTCAGAGCCCACCCACCACCCACTTTGTAGCCACTGTCGACGATCTTACCGACATGCTAGACTACGACTCCGAAGACATCGATGCTATGGACGACGATGCCGGAGACGAGCAGGAACCAGCATCTACAGGGCACTGGAAGACCACCTCGTCATACGACATATACATGGTGGACACCCCAAAGGACGGGGACGGCGAAGAAGTAGTGGAGGCAGATTCCTTAAAGAAACAGCCCAAGCGTCGGCGTCAGCGGCGCCGCTCTAAATCCCGCCACAGCAAGAATGGAGATTCTGGCACAGGAGATAATAATACCCCAGAGAGTGCCGAAGATAATCCCCTCCAGCAAGACTCAACGCAGGAGGACGCAGAAGCAAGCCCCCACGAGAGGGCGGCAGATGAAGAGGTCGAGGATTATAACTATATACCTCCCTCCAAAGACGAGGCAAGCCTCAACGACGACGAATTCATCGTGCCCGAGGATCCCGTCGAACAAGAGCGTTTTAAACGCAGGCTTATCGCCACGGCAAATAGCCTAAAGAAAAAGCAGCAGCAGCTTCAAGCTGATCAGGACCTGCTGGCCGATCGATGGACCAGGTCCTCGCGGCCGAAGAGTTTAAACTCGAACGCCCCTCCAAAAGTTGCCCCAGACGCAAGTTGCTCCCCCGATTAGAGGAGGAAGCATACATACCTTCATCACCAGCGCACGATACGGCCGACCGACCACCCCGTGGTCGCGACAGAGAGGCATCCAGACCCTCCACAAAGACCGTACCCCGGCATCGCCCCAAAGGTACAAAGCCAAGAGGGAACGCGCCGGACTTGCGAGACGTATTGGAGGACAAAGGAAGGCAATCCAGATGCATCTACGGATCACGAGGGAGCCCCACGACCCACGACGAGTACCGTCACGCCGGATACAATAAACACCGGCCGGGCCGAACACAGCAGACAACGCTCCCTCGAGCTGCGTCATGATATTGCTCAATATAGAGGCGCCGCACACCCGCTATGCTTCACTGACGAAGTAATGGATCATCAAATCCCTGAAGGGTTTAAACCCGTAAACATCAAATCCTACGACGGCACAACAGACCCCGCGGTTTGGATTGAAGATTATCTCCTTCATATCCATATGGCCCACGGCGACGATCTCCATGCCATCAAGTACCTCCCACTCAAGCTTAAAGGACCAGCTCGGCATTGCCTTAACAGCTTGCCCGCAGAGTCAATTGGGTGTTGGGAAGACCTGGAGGCCGCATTCCTCGACAATTTCCAGGGCACGTACATGCGGCCACCAGACGCCGATGACCTAAGCCACATAATTCAGCAGCCAGAGGAATCGGCCAGACAATTCTGGACACGGTTCTTGACAAAGAAAAACCAAATCGTCGACTGTCCGGATGCAGAGGCCCTCGCAGCCTTCAAACATAACATCCGCGACGAGTGGCTAGCCCGGCACCTGGGACAGGAAAAATCGAAATCCATGGCGGCACTCACATCATTAATGACCCACTTTTGCGCGAGAGAGGATAGCTGGCTAGCTCGCAGCAACAACCTCAATAAAAATTCTGGCAGTCCGGATACTAAGGACCACAACGGTAGGTCACGTCGAAACAAAAACAAACGCCGCATTAACGACGACGATAAGGATGATACGGCAGTCAACGCCGGATTCCGAGGCTCTAAACCCGGTCAGCGGAAGAAGCCATTCAAAATAACCACCCCGGGTCCATCCAACTTGGACCGAATACTCGACCGCTTATGCCAGATACATGGCACCCCCGAAAAGCCAGCCAATCCCACCAACAGAGATTGGTGGGTGTTCAAGCAGGCAGGCAAGTTAATTGCCAAAAACAATGACAAGGGGCTAAATAGCGACGACGAGGAGGAGACCCGACCGCCGAACAATAGAGGACAGAAGGGTTTCCCCCCACAAGTGCGGACGGTGAACATGATTTACGCAACCCATATACCCAAGAGGGAGAGGAAACGCGCACTAAGGGACGTCCATGCGATGGAGGCAGTCGCCCCGAAGTTCAATCCATGGTCCTCTTGTCCGATCACTTTCGATCGAAGAGACCATCCGACCAGCATACGCCATGGCGGATTCGCCGCATTGGTTTTAGACCCAATCGTCGATGGATTTCACCTCACGAGAGTCCTGATGGACGGCGGTAGTAGCCTGAACCTGCTTTATCAGGATACAGTGCGCAAGATGGGCATAGACCCCTCAAGGATTAAACCTACAAAGACAACCTTTAAAGGTGTCATACCAGGTGTGGAGGCCAGTTGTACAGGCTCAGCCACACTGGAAGTGGTCTTCGGATCCCCAGATAATTTCCGAAGCGAAGAGTTAATCTTCGACATAGTCCCATTTCGCAACGGCTATCACGCTCTGCTCGGACGAACCGTCTTCGCAAAATTCAACGCGGTGCCGCATTACGCATACCTCAAGCTCAAGATGATAGGCCCTCGTGGAGTCATCACGTCAACGGAAATATGGAACGCTCCCTTCGAACGGAGGAACATACATCGGCTCTCGCGGCAGAAGTACAGAGCAGCCTCTTAAGGCAATTTTCGAGTCCGGCCGTTAAACGGCCGGATATAGCGAAACGCGCCCGAAGCAATACCAACCAAGAGAACCTGGCACGATCAGAGCATGTGTAGCAATGCGGCCCTAACCCCCGCCCTCGCATGCTTTCAAGAACAACCCTCCGCGTACATCATTACGCTTTGGAGATACCATGGGCGCAGGGGAAGGGGCACGATCACAATGGACCCAGAGTGCGGCTCGACCACACCAGGGGCTCGCAAGTGCGCCCCCCTTTCTTTTTTTATTATTTTCCTTCTTTATATGCACAGGACTCCGTTAACCAGTGACCCTATCCGGCGGCGAACCTGCCGAACTCACGATACAACAGCCAGGGAAGACGAAGGCTGTGACGAACACTCAGGTGGTCTCAATTACGAACATTAAATTCGATTATATACGCCAAGTCCGCAGCTCATCCCTGGAGGGGGACATGTTTAATTAGTCCAAATCCCTTGCTTACCGCACTACTTGTATCAGTCCGCATTCATAGCAGACTTCCTTTAATAAATAATGCAGCACTTTTCAACTGTAATTTTTTTATATATATATGTTCATTACAAGACATCTTGCACCCGTATATTTTGGTACGGTCTAATACACCAGGGGCTTGTGTTCCCCACATTACGGTGTGATAAGTCCGAACAATTTCATAAGTACGGCACCCCGAACTTATAGCATTATATGAATCGGCTCCGAATCATGTCTTGGGTCAATAGTTGGGTTTGCCCGGCTCCCACATTTTGGTGCCTTACGTTCCGTTCTGTCGGCTAAGGTGGCACTGGGAGAACCACTGCGATTGCGCCCCGGTTGAGCCGGGCGAGCGCCTCAGTGGAGAAAGCTAAAACTGACCGGCATGATAAGGCGAGAGACTGGTCGCTGTTCGAGAGGTCTTTTCGAGTCCTTAAAGACTCATGCCGCTTCGAGCGAAGTTCCGGATAAATGTCCGACGAAGGCGTGGATAGCGCCCCGGATTCGGTCTTCCGAATACCAGGGGCTTCGCCAAAATTTAAAATTATAGAATTCTATGGCTAAGTGAGAGTGTTCAAGCATTATAAGTCCGGTTGCCTTGTTCGTTGTGTTGAGCGCCTACCTAGATGGACCCAAAAATGGGAACAAGAGTGCTCAAGTTTATCCCGAACACCCCAGCACTCGCGGCTCGGGGGCTGAAGCCAACGACTTGCCATCTCTCAGATTTTATAAACGGCCGCACAGAAGGTAATATTTTAAATTAAACAGACGTTGCTTAATGCGCACATGAACAAAGTTTTCAGCGCACAGGATAATACATAGTGAGTTTACTCAAAAATTACATCTCTGGGGCATTCATCCACAATATCACGGGCCCCCTTCAGGACAGTTCTATAATACATCTCGGGCGTACGATACTCCTTGCCCGGTGGTGGCGGGTCAGTGAGAAGCTTCTCCGCATCCAGCCTGCCCCAGTGCACCTTTGTGCGGGCAAGGGCCCGACGAGCACCTTCAATACAGGCGGAGCGCTTGATGACCTCCACCCAGGGGCACGCATCCACCAACCGCCGCACGAGGCCAAAGTAGCTCCCAGGCATGGCATGTCCAGGCCACAGCCGGACTATAAGGCCCTTCATGGCCTCCTCAGCTACCTTGTGGAGTTCGACCAGCTGCTTCAGCTGGTCGCTTGGGGGCACCGGATGGCCGGCCTCAGCGTACTGAGACCAGAAGACCTTCTCCGTCGAGCTCCCCTCCTCGCCACGATAGAATGCGGCGGCATCAGACACACTACGCGGCAGATCTGCAAACGCCCCTGGAGAGCTCCGAATGCGGGTAAGTGTAAGGTAGTTTACATTAACATGCTTGCTTTGCATGAAAAATGCCTTACCCACCGCTAACTTCTTTACATCTTCAACCTCCTGAAGGGCCTTACGGGCCTCGGCCTTGGCGGACTTGGCACTTTCGAGAGCCGAGGCAAGCTCGGACTCTCGAGTCTTGGAGTCACGCTTCAAGCTCTCATGCTTCTTCATGAGAGCCTGGAGCTCTTGCCGTACTTCCGCCACCTGCGCCTCCTGCTTCTCTCGCTCTGCCCGTTCCGCGGCCGCACTGCGTTCGGCCGCGAACACAGCCTTCTTCAGGGCTGCCACCTCGTTCGTGGCCCCTGCAATACCCATATTATCCTTGTTAATTTTATTGCAACCAAAATCCTTTTCTGTAAGGTAACTATTCGAAGTGGTGTTACTCACCTTCTTTGTCCTCGAGCTGCTTCTTGGCATGGCCGAGCTCTTGCTCGGACCGCTCGAGATCCTGCTTCAACGCACCGACCTCTGCAGTCAGTGCGGCAGAGGTCAGCAGCGCAGCCTGCAATCCCATATTGACATATTTTAAGCAACCCTGCGTATATCTTCTTAGATCCTCAGTCCAGCTTTTCTTTCCGAACACCGAACTGAGCATCAGGGGCTACTGTCTATGCGGTATTACATTACATAATTATAACTTCTTATCTCAAAGCCTGTTAGAAGGCTGTTGCAAGCGTCGGTCAGCCCGCTTTTGGCGAGCTGAACCTTCTGAATCACCGCACTCATGATAGTGCGGTGTTCTTCCTCGATGGAAGCGCCTTTTAGCACCTCCAACAAGTTGTCCGGCGCCTCCGGTTGGACGGAGGCTGCCGGTGTCACAGTCTTGCCCTTCTTTCGAAGGGGCCGCCTGCCGGACTCTGGAACCGCTGCAGGTTCCGATGTAGAGTCCGGCGCAAAGTCCGGGAGGCTGCCTGGCGGCGCCTCCGGAGCCTCCTCCTGATGGGTCCCTCTCT
>NC_041389.1:85051366-85070908 GCF_002162155.2 Triticum dicoccoides
GGAAGTGAATCCACATCCAACAGGGCCAACGACCCGCTCGATGAAGCGGGGAGATCATCATCGGCCGGACTGCGGACATAATGCGGCATTAGTAGGACACTAGGTGACACGAAACAAATTGCATATCAGGGATCCGGATACTTACGATCTCGCCGGACGCCTGGCCCTTGAAGGCCACTCCTCCTCGCCAACGATGGTGTTGGCGGAACTGTCCGGGGGAATAGTTCTCTCCCTCTTGGACCCTTCGGCCTCCCCTATTGGGGGAGCCTTCCTCTTCCTCTCTCCCTCCTCCGGGAGAGAGTCCTCTTCCTCCTCCTCGTCTTCGGGGGAGGAGTCCGCCTTGTCGTCGGACGCCTGATTGCGGGAACTCTTTCGAGTCCCCGCGGCCACCTTCTTGGCCTTCTTCTCCGGCACCACGTGCGGTGCCGGAACCAGCAGCCCTGCTAGACGGGCGTTCACTGGGTCTTCTGGCATGGGAGCCGGACAGATGAGCTGCCTGGCCTTCTCCATCCATTCCTGTCAAAAGGAAAAAAGAGATTGAAACCCTCTTAGAATCAATCTATTTACCACAAGTGTCCCGTAAAGGGGTTGAATCACTTACCTCGTCAGCTGGATGCTGCGAGCGAAATCTGCGATCTTCCGTCGTGGATGCGGGGGCTTCGGCGCCCTTAAAAAGCACCCTCCAGGCGCCTTCGTACGTCGTGTCGAAGAGCCCGCTTAGCGCCTGGTGCTGTTCCGGATTAAACTCCCACAGATTGAATGCCCGTTCTTGGCATGGGAGAATCCGGCGGATGAGCATGACTTGGACCATGTCGACGAGCCTGAGCTTATTGTTCACCAGCTTCTGGATACAGGCTCGGAGTCCTGTCAGCTCCTTCGGACTGCCCCACAACAAGCCCTTCCCTTTCCAGGAGGTGAGCTGCGTGGGGATGCCAGATCTGAACTCGAGGGCCGCCGCCCACGTGGGTTCGCGCGGCTCGGTGATGTAGAACCACCCCGATTGCCACCCCTTAATGGAGTCCACGAAGGCCCCTTCGAGCCAAAGGACGTTGGGCAACTTGCCCAACATGGCGCCTCCGCATTCCGCTTGCATGCCCTTCACAACCTTCGGCTTGACGTTGAAGGTCTTGAGCCATAGGCCGAAGTGGGGCTGGATGCAGAGGAAGGCCTCGCACACGACGATAAATGCCGAGATGTTGAGGATGAAGTTCGGTGCCAGATCGTGGAAATCCAGGCCGTAATAGAACATGAGCCCCCGGATGAAAGGGTGTAGAGGAAAGCCCAGTCCGCGGAGGAAGTGGGGGAGGAAGACGACCCTCTCATGGGGCCCAGGGGTAGGGATGAGCTGCCCCTCGTCGGGCAGTCGGTGCGCGATATCGCTGGAAAGGTATCCGGCGTTGCGCAGCTTGGTGATGTGCTCCTCCTTGACGGTGGAAGCCAACCACTTGCCTCCCCCTCCGGACATGGTCGGGGAAGGATAAGACGAGATGCGCGAGCTTGGGCGTTGGAGCTTGAGTGCGCGGAAGTGGATGAGCAAAGGAGGAAGAAGGCGTGGGTGAAAAGGTGAATCCTTATCCCTTATATAGGCAGGGCGAAAACTATGCGCTCCCCACCGGCCTGGTAAAACTCGCTTATCTCCCAAGCGCCACCATCAATGGCGCGGTTGGGTTAACCACGTCCATATTGATGAGAATCCCGAAATAAGGGGAACACGATCTCTGCTTCGACAAGACGTGCCAAGGAAACCGCTTCTGAGGTGGTATAATAAAAAACGATTCAAGTAAAAGCCTGGTAGCGGTGTGATGTCATGCCGCATAATACGTCAGCAGATTGGACTTGTGTACATTTTATTCTCTCTACGGTGGAATGTGGAATTTATTTTGCAGAGCCGGACACTATCCTGGTGTTCATGATCTTCTCTAGATTATTCAAGGGAGGAACCCGCCTTGCAATGCCGAACATTATGCGCGCCGGACTTATAGTCATTGAAGCCTGGTTCAGGGGCTACTGAGGGAGTCCTGGACTAGGGGGTGTCCGGACAGCCGGACTATCATCGTCCGCCGGACTCCAAGACTACGAAGATACAAGATTGAAGACTCCGTCCCGTGTCCGGATGGGACTTTCCTTGGCGTGGAAGGCAAGCTTGGCAATACGGATATGTAGTTCTCCTACCATTGTAACCAACTCTGTGTAACCCTAGCCTCCTCCGGTGTCTATATAAACCGGAGGGCTTTAGTCCGTAGGACACAACATACATTACAACAATCATACCATAGGCTAGCTTTAGGGTTTAGCCTCCTTGATCTCGTGGTAGATCCACTCTTGTACTACCCATATCATCAATATTAATCAAGCAGGACGTAGGGTTTTACCTCCATCAAGAGGGCCCGAACCTGGGTAAAACATCATGTCCCTTGTCTCCTATTACCATCCGCCTAGACGCACAGTTCGGGACCCCCTACCCGAGATCCGCTGGTTTTGACACCGACACCCCCCTTCCTTAAGAGCCTCCTTAGCGGAGGCAGTAGCTTTCCTGTTCCCCCCTTCGCCCTCTTCCGAAGGCACAGCCCTCAGCATCTTGGTTAACACCGGATCCGGCGTGGTCTCCGGGAGGGGGGCCGGACATCTTATTAGCTTTGCTTTTGCTATCCATTCCTGTTCAAGGGACGGCTCTTTAAAGGGCAAGTTTATGATAAATGTACGGATAGCATGTCCGGGCACAGGACTACTTACTTGAGTATCCGGGCGATTGCAGCTCAGACCTACGTCCTCGGTCAAGTTCGGACACATTTCTTGTGATCCGAAGAACAGTTTATACATCTCCCCGGGTGTCGCACCCATGAAGTGTTGGAGAGCTCGCGGTCCCTTCGGATTGAATTCCCACAGACGAAGGGGGCGATGTTTGCAGGGCAGAAGGCGCTGAATCAGCATGACCTGCGCCACTACAACCAGATTGATCTCCCTCTCTTGGAGGTCTCGAATACGGTCGTGCAATAATGGTACGTCCTTGGACGGCCCCCAGTCAAGCCCTTTGTTGACCCATGACGCCAGCCGTTGTGGAGGGCCCGAGCTAAAGGCAGGTGGCGCCACCCATCTGGTGCCCCTGGGAGCGGTGATGTAGAACCACTCCTGTTTCCACAAACCAAGCTCCTCTTGAAAAAAGCCCTCGGGCCATGGAGCGTCTGCCCTCTTGCTTATAACTGCCCCTCCGCACTCTACCTGCCGCCCCTCGATCATCTTCGGATCCACGTTAAAGGTCTTGAGCCACAAACCGAAGTGAGCAGTAGTGTGGAGGAAGGCTTCGCATACAACAATGAGCGATGAGATGTGGAGGATGGACTCCGGATTCAAGTCATGGAATTCCAGCCCGTAATAAAACATGAGCCCCTCACGAAAGGGTCCATCGGGAAGCCTAAACCTCGACGGAAGTGAGACACGAACACCATGCTCTCACCAGGCTCGGGAGTAGGAATGACTTGCCCTTGGGCGGGCATCCTATGCGAGATTTCGCCGGTCAGATACCTAGCGTCTCTCAGCTTTAGCACATCTTCTTCCGTGACGGAAGAAGGCATCCACCGGCCTTGTAGGTCGGAGCCGGACATTGTCGAAGGTCCGAAGCGCCTGAATCTGGGGCCTTGGGTGTTGGAACTCGGGGCGAAGGGCGGATTCGATTGAAGATTGAAGAAAAGGAACAGGCCTTGGCCTCATTATAAAGGGGTTGAATACCAAGAGTCGTCCCCGTAACCGTTTGGGACTCGCCTTCGATGGAAGGGGCATGCCAATGGGCGCGGTTGGGTTACCCATGTCCGTATTGATGAGAATCCCGGAATAAGGGGACACGATCTCTGCTTTGACAAGACGTACCAAGGAAACCGCTTCGCTAAATGCGCTGAGGTGGTACAGTTAAAATAATTCGGATAAAGGCTTGGCCGTGGTGTGACGTCATGCCACGAGTTGCGTCAGCAGATTGAACTTGTAAATATTATTCTCTCTACGGTGGAATATGGAATTTATTTTGCAGAGCCGGACACTATCCTGGTGTTCAAAATCTTCTATGAATTATTCGGAGGAGGAACCCGCCTTGCAATGCCGAAGACAATATGCGTGCCGGACTCGTCGTCATTGAAGCCTGGTTCAGGGGCTACTGAGGGAGTCCTAGACTAGGGGGTGTCCGGATAGCCGAACTATCATCATTGGCCGGACTCCAAGACTATGAAGATACAAGATTGAAGACTTCGTCCCGTGTCCGGATGGGACTTTCCTTGGCGTGGAAGGCAAGCTTGGCGATACGGATATGTAGACCTCCTACCATTGTAACCGACTCTGTGTAACCCTAGCCCTCTCCGGTGTCTATATAAACCGGAGGGTTTTAGTCCGTAGGACGAACAACAATCATACCATAGGCTAGCTTCTAGGGTTTAGCCTCCTTGATCTCGTGGTAGATCTACTCTTGTACTACCCATATCATCAATATTAATCAAGCAGGAGTAGGGTTTTACCTCCATCGAGAGGGCCCGAACCTGGGTAAAAATATCGTGACCCTTGTCTCCTGTTACCATCCGCCTAGACGCACAGTTCGGGACCCCCTACCCAAGATCCGCCGGTTTTGACACTGACAGCTAGGGTTACACAGAGTCGGTTGCAATGGTAGGAGATTTACATATCCGTATCACCAAGCTTTGAATTCCACGCCAAGGAAAGTCCCATCCGTACATGGGACGAAGTCTTCAATCTTGTATCTTCATAGTCTTGGAGTTCGGCCAAAGATGATAGTTCGGCTATCCGGACACCCCCTAGTCCAGGACTCCCTCAGTAGCCCGTGAACCAGGCTTCAATGATGACGAGTCCGACGCACATATTGTCTTCGGCATTGCAAGGCAGGTTCCTCCTCCGAATACTTCATAGAAGATTTTGAACACCAGGATAGTGTCCGGCTCTGCAAAACAAGTTCCACATACCACTGTAGACAGAATAATATTTACACAAATTTAATCTACTAACGTATTTCGTGGCGTGACATCACACCACGGCCAAGCCTTTATTCGAATTGTTTTTACGGTTCCACCTCAGCGCGTTTAGCGAAGCGGTTTCCTTGGCACGTCTTGTCAAAGCAGAGATCGTGTCCCCTTATTCCGGGATTCTCATCAATACGGGCGTGGGTAACCCAACCGTGCCTGCTGGCACGCCCCCTCTACTGAAGGCGAGTCGCAAACGACCACGGGAGGGCTCTTGGTATTAAACCTCTTTATAACGAGACCAAGGCCTGCTCCTTTCTTTCAATCTCAATCGAGTCTGCCCCTCGCCTCGAGTTCCAACACCCAAAGCTACAGATTCAGGCGCTTCGGACCTTCGATGATGTCCGGCTCCGACCTGCAAGGCCGGTGGATGCCTTCTTCCATCACGGAAGAAGACATGCTAAAGCTGAGAGACGCCAGGTATCTAATCGGCGAAATTTTGCATAGGCTGCCTGCCCAAGGGCAGGTTATTCCGACTCCCGAGCCTGCTGAGAGCGTGGTGTTCGTGTCCCACTTCCTTCAGGGTTTAGGCTTCCCGACGGACCCCTTCGTGAGGGGGCTCATGTTTTATTATGGGATGGAATTCCATGACTTGGATCCGGAGTCCATCCTCCACATCTCATCGTTCATTGTCGTATGCGAAGCCTTCCTCCGCATTACCCCTCACTTCGGATTGTGGCTCAAGACCTTCAAAGTGGAGCCGAAGATGATCAAGGGGTAGCAGACAGAGCGCGGAGGGGCTGTTATAAGCAAAAATGCCGGCGCTCCATGGCCCGAGGGCTCTTTTCAAGAGGTGCTCAGTTTATGGCAACAGGAGTGGTTTTACATCACCGCTCCCAGGGGGACTGAGGGAGTCCTGGACTAGGGGGTGTCCGGATAGCCGAACTATCATCTTTGGCCGGACTCCTAGACTATGAAGATACAAGATTGAAGACTTCGTCCCGTGTCCGGATGGGACTTTCCTTGGCGTGGAAGGCAAGCTTGGCGATACGGATATGTAGATCTCCTACCATTGTAACCGACTCTGTGTAACCCTAGCCCTCTCCGATGTCTATATAAACCGGAGGGTTTTAGTCCGTAGGACGAACAACAATCATACCATAGGCTAGCTTCTAGGGTTTAGCCTCTCTGATCTCGTGGTAGATCTACTCTTGTACTACCCATATCATCAATATTAATCAAGCAGGAGTAGGGTTTTACCTCCACCGAGAGGGCCCGAACCTGGGTAAAAACATCGTGTCCCTTGTCTCCTGTTACCATCCGCCTAGACGCACAGCTCGGGACCCCCTACCCGAGATCTGCCGGTTTTGACACCGACATTGGTGCTTTCATTGAGAGTTCCTCTGTGTCGTCACCTTTAGGCCCGATGGCTCCTTCGATCGTCAACAACAACGCGGTCCAGGGTGAGATTTTTCTCCCCGGACAGATCTTCGTATTCGGCGGCTTTGCACTGCGGGCCAACTCGCTTGGCCATCTGGAGCAGATTGAAAGCTACGCCCCTGGCCATCAGGTCAGATTTGGAAGTTTGAACTATACGGCTAACATCCGCGGAGACTTGATCTTCAACGGGTTCGAGCCACAGCCAAGCGCGCCGCACTGTCACGATGGGCATGATCTAGCTCTGCTGCCGGACAGTGCCCTGGAGGCCGCACAAGTGTCCGCTCCGACTCGGAGCCGACCGCGCCGATCAAGGACGGGTGGCTGGACACCGCCTCGGGGGCTGCTACCTCTACGGCGATAGAGCCGAATACCAACCCTGTCCTTTGCGAAGCTCGTGACTCCAAGGTGCCGGACTCCTCTCTGGACTCCGAACCTTCCGCGCCTCTGCCAATCGAATCCGGTTGGGCGCCTGTTATGGAGCTCACTGCCGCGGACATCTCTCAGCACTCGCCCTTCGACGACATCCTGAACTCGCTAAAGTCTCTCTCTTTATCAGGAGAGCCCTGGCCGGACTATGGTCAGGAAGGTTGGGACACGGACGACGAAGAAATTCAACGCCCACCCACCACCCACTTTGTAGCCACTGTCGATGATTTAACCGACATGCTCGACTTTGACAACGAAGACATCGACGGTATGGACGACGATGCCGGAGACAACCAAGAACCAGCTCCTACAGGGCACTGGAAGGCCACCTCCACTCACGATGTATATATGGTGGATACACCCAAAGGAAGCGATAACGAGGAACAACGGGACGCTGCGAAGGATAATTCCCTCGAAAAGCAGTCAAAACGGCGACATAAGCGCCGCTCAAAGTCCCGCCTCGACAAAGACAGCGCCCATACAGACCCAGCCATAGAGCAGGGCGAACCGGTGGACGACGAACATGCCCTCGAACAACCATCCGAACAGGATAACTTGGATAAACAATCCGTCCCCGGCGAAGATAACAGTCCGGACGATCTTACGCCGGACACATCGTTGGAGCAGAAGAACCTCCACAAAAGGCTCGTCGCCACTGCACGTAGTCTGAAGAAGCAGAAGCGGAAGCTCAAAACAGCGGAAGATGCACTCAGAATGAGATGGAGCAAAGTACTCAACACCGCAGATAAATACGACGATAGTCGCCAAACAAAGAGCTACCAGAAGCGGAAACTACTGCCCGAATTTGACGAGGAGGCCATAGAGCCCCCACAATCAAAGAACAAAGAGGCCGCCCGGTCGGATAGACGACCACATGTCAAACATAGAGCGGCAAGCGGCACCGCACACAAGCCGGCACGCGATCCGCATAAGGATCCGCACCAAAAGGATGGCCCAGTCAGGTCTATCTATGGGCCAAGAAAGCAAGCTCTAGAAAGCAATGCAACACGTCAAGTATTCGAACATCACGGCACACCCAAATACACGGGCACCGCACACCCCCTATGTTTCACCGATGAGGTGCTGGATCATGAATTTTCAGCGGGATTCAAGCCCGTAAACATAGAGGCATACGACGGAACAACAGACCCCGGAGTCTGGATTGAGGATTACATCCTGCACATACACATGGCTAGAGGAGATGACCTCCACGCCATAAAATACTTACCCCTCAAGCTCAAAGGGCCAGCCCGGCATTGGCTCAAAAGCCTCCCAGAAAATACCATTGGAAGTTGGGAAGAGCTCGAGGATGCGTTTCGGGCAAACTTTCAGGGGACTTATGTCCGCCCTCTGGATGCAGATGATTTAAGTCACATAACTCAACAGCCCGGAGAGTCAGCCCGAAAATTCTGGAACAGGTTCCTCACCAAAAAGAACCAAATAGTCGACTGTCCGGACGCCGAAGCAATAGCAGCTTTCAAACACAACGTCCGAGACGAATGGCTCGCCAGACACCTTGGCCAAGAAAAGCCGAGAACAATGGCCGCACTAACAAGCCTCATGACCCGCTTTTGCGCGGGAGAGGGCAGCTGTCTGGAAAGATGCAGCACCAGCGACCCAAGTACATCCGAGGTCAGGGATGGAAATGGGAAACCACGACGCAACAAGGACCAGCGCCGGACCAAGGGAAACAGTCCGAAGAGCTCGGCAGTCAACGCCGGATTCAGAAGCTCTCGGCAGAATAACAAAAAACTGCCTCTTAAGGACAACAACGACGAGCTATCCAACCTAAACAAAATCTTGGACAAGATATGCCAAATCCACAGTACCCCCGGGAAGCCTGCAAACCATACCCACAGAGATTGTTGGGTCTTCAAACAGTCCGGACGACTTAACGCCGAACTCAAGGGGCTCGACACACCAAATGAGGACGATGACGAACCCCACAAGCAGAGCACAGGAAAACAAAAGAATTTCCCACAAGAGGTCAAAACAATAAACTCACTCCAAGTGACAAAAGGGAAAAACAGAGCGGCGCCGATTGAAATACGTGCCACACGGTCCACCCCAGCGGAGTCCCGACACTGGATGTCAAAACCAATTACCTTCAACCATCAGGATTACTCCGGAAGTATCCGGAACGCAGGATGGACTGCTTTGATATTAGATCCTATAATTGATGGATTACAATTCACACAAGTCCTAATGGACGGTGACAGTGATCTAAACCTGCCTTCCGCCCGGGTCCTCCACAGCGGCTGGCGTCACCTGCCTTTCGCCCGGGTCCTCCACAGCGGCTGGCGTCATGGATCAACAAAGGGCTCGACTGGGGGCCGTCCAAGGACGTTCCCCTGCTGCAGGGCCGTATTCGAGACCTCCAAGAGCGAGAGATCAATCTGGTCATAGTGGCGCAGGTCATGTTGATTCGGCGCCTTCTGCCCTGCAAACGCCCCCTCCGCCTGTGGGAATTTAATCCAGAGGGGCACAAGCTCTCCAACACTTCATGGGCGCGACGCCTGTGGAGATGTATAAACTGTTCTTCGGATCACAAGAGATGTTTCCGGATTTGACCGAGGACGCAGGTCTGAGCTGCAGTCGTCTGGATACTCAAGTAAGTAGTCCTGTGCCCGGACATGCTATCCATACATTTATCATAAACTTGCCCTTTAAAGAGTTGTCCCTTGAACAGGAGTGGATAGCGAAAGCAAAACTAATAAGGTGTCCGGCCCCCCTCCCCGAGACCACGCCGGATCCTATGTTAACCAAGATGCTGGAGGCTGCGCCTTTGGAAGAGGGCAAAGGGGGGAACAAGGAAGCTACTGCCTCCGCGAAGGAGGCTTTCAAGGAAGGGGGGATCGAGAATCCCTCCCTCCAAGGGGAGAAGAGGACCACTTCTGAAGATCCGGAGGCCAAGGCCTCAAAGCGGGGGAAGAAATCTTCACCAGAGGGTCCTGCGCCAGGAGAAGCCCCGGCCGTACTATTTCCCCAAGGAAATCAGCCCTCCAGCAAGCCATAATTAGAAAGAGGAGTTTTGTAATAAGGGACATCCCTGTTTTTATTTCTGAAGATAACCAAAGTTTTACCTTGTGGTTCGGATCTCAGCCCTTCTCAGCAGAGCTCATCTTCGGGGGATCTTCGTCCGGAGATGATGGAGAGCGAAACGCCTCCATCTGCCGCACCGTCTTGCGGGGGGAACGACCCTGAGGTGTCGTCACGGAGGGTTTCCCCGAGTCCGGCGGGGACGGGAGGTCCGGCACCAGCTGGTGCGCAGTCGGAGGAGCTGAAGGATCTGCTCGGGCGAGCGTCTATCTCAGAAGATCACCGTGCGTTAATGGGTACGGTGATTGAAAGGATTTCATCCGCTGAGAGCGGATTGCATGAGGCCGTCAGAAGTTTACTAACGGGGTTTGAGGTACGCGAAAATGATATACCTTCTGACAGTTTTGCATATAGAATGCGCCCTGTGAAGATAGTAGCCCTTGAGACTCGGTACATTGTCAAAAATGACAGCGCACCGAGGATCATAATCTCAGTTGTAAGATATCACCTGTCCTATATAGGTGGCGGAGCGTCCGGTGGCTAGCCGGACTGATCAATTTGCCGAGCTGAAGTGGCAACTTGATGTGGCGGATGCGGACATCGCGCTTGTCAATAAGCGGCTTGACGAGTCACAAGGTATGCAACTTCTCCGCGGACACCTGGTAAGGGAGCCTGACGCCCATGCCTTACAACATGTATGCTTTATGCAGATGGTGCCGCTGCTATGGAGAACCTTCGGGCAGAGCTAGCCCGAGTCAAGGAGCAAGCCAGAAAAAGTGATGTGGCTGCCGTGAGGGCGGCCGAAGAGCTAAAAGCCGAACAGGCTGCTCACAGGCAAAGCAGGGAGGAAATGGCCGAGATGGCCGGGAAGTTGAAGAATGCTACCGACCGCTGCGAGTTTCTTGAAAAAGAACGTCGAGCGGAGCAAGAGGACCTGAAGAAGGCCACCACCGAAGCCAAGGATGCCCGCTCTGCGATGAGAGCTATAAAGGAGGAGCTACGTCAAGCCGGGGATATCGCGGCTGGAAAGCCCTTTCTGCTGCGGAGGAGGTTCACGGATCCGAAATATGCTCAGTTGGGCCAGCTGTGGGGTGCGGAGGATGCTTATCTGGATTTGGCGACGAGTGCCGTAGATGCGGTCGCACACTTTCGAGGCCAAAAGGATCACGGAATGGAAGAGCTTTTCTGGTCGCAATTCCATGGTCCAGAGCGTCCGCTTCCATTGATCGATCATTTGGCCGAATGGGCTGAGCTGAATAGGTTTTCCGGACTTGCCATGAAGGATGTCGTGACTCATTTGTGGCCGAAAAGGCCCGAGACGAAGAGTTACTTTGGCTTGGTGCAGCAGTTCCTTGATGCGGTGCCGCATATCGATGCAATGAAGCGGTCGGCGTGCATAGAGGGTGCGCGGATGGCTCTTGCCCATGTCAAGACATGCTGGGCGGAGATGAAGGCCACCGACATTGCATCCCAGGATTCGGACAGAAGCCGAGTACCTGCCGAGCACTATTTTGAGGAAGTCCTGCAGGGCGCTCGTTTAATAGAGACGCAGTGCTCGAAGGATATTATGTTCAAATGACATGTATGATTTGTGAAACGATGTTTCAATATAATATAAGAGCTTTTTATACTTGTGCGGTCAAGTAGTAAAATACCTCCTGTGCGGCCGTTAATGTATATGTGTATATAACCTGAAAGATGGCAGTCTTCGGCTTCAGCCCCCACGCACATAGTGTGGGGGTGTTTGCAAAAAAAGGGTGCATTTTCACACTTAATCCAACGTCTTGGTCCTGTGAAGGAGGTGATAGCGTAGCAAACTAGGCAACCGGACTATAATGCTTTATCACTTTCACTTAGCCATAGGAGTTTGATGGTGGGGCTACTACATAGCCCCTAGGGGCACCGCACTCTCGGAATTCGGGGCGCGTATGTGCCTGACCGGGAAACGGTCCTTCGTTAATGCGGAGGAATTCTGAACATTCAGGTGGGTCATCGAGTGGTTGACCAGTCTCATGCTATATCATGACAGTCAGTTTTCGGCTTTCTCTACTGAGGTGCTCACCAGGCCGAACCGGGGCACAATCGCAGTAGTTCTCCTGGTGCCGCGTTAGCCGATAGAGCGGAACGTAAGGAAGCAAAACACAGGAGCCGGGCAAACCCAACATTTGACCAAAGACATGATTCCGAGCTAATGCATATAAGGCCTAACTCGAGACGCCGAACAATCCCTAAGGTATTCGTTCTTTATGAAAACGGGCAGAACAATGCCCTAAGCCCCTAGTGTCCAGGTACGTGCAAAAATTTCTGACATGGCCGATGCCAAAACGCCAGCCTCCTCCTCGGTTATAGCAAGAAACCGGGGGATGTGTATCAACAAGAGACAGTAAAAAAGGTTTACGTAGGGTCTTAATCTGAAAAGAATCCTTGCAACGGGTACCTACTGCACGTCTGTGCCCGTGTCTCCATTGTGTCGTATCTTGGACGGGTGTAGCACGGTGTTCATCTGTAAGAGAGAAGAACTTAGTTGGAAAAAAAGATCGTGCGAAAAATGTATTTTAGAATAGACAAAGTATGATTCAAAAAATGAATAAAGTTGAGCTTTATTGTCTCTTGTTGTACATGCGTGGAGCCCCTTGTAAGGGGGTACGTGGCTAGTAAGACCCTTGTTTAATTATACCGGACTCGCCTAACCGTGTCCGGGGTCTGAATGACCTGTTTAGGTGCTTTGATTTAGCAAAGCCGGATTAGTGTGTGGCTGTCAAGGCAGCCTCACATTCTTCCGTATTCGAGGAACACTCGAAGTTTCCCTTTAATGAGATGATGCCGCGTGGACCGGGCATTTTAAGTGTAAGAGATGCGTAATGCAGTATTGCGTTAAAGCGGGCGAAAGCTTCGCGTCCCAATAGTGCTTGATAGCTACTTTTAAATGGGGCGATGTGGAAGACTAACTTTTTGCGACGGAAGTTGTCGGATGAGCCGAACACAACTTCTAGTGGTAGAGAGCCCGTACAATGGGCATATGGGCCTGGCATCACTCCTTTAAAGGAAGTGTTGCTACGGCGAATTTTGGTTGGGTCTATCCCCATTCTGCGGATTGTGTCCTGATATAGCAGGTTTAGATCACTGCCGCGTCCATTAGGACTTGTGTGAATTGTAATCCGTCGATTATAGGATCTAATATCAAAGCAGTCCATCCTGCGTTCCGGATACTTCTGGAGTAATCCTGATGGTCGAAGGTAATTGGTTTTGACATCCAGTGTCGGGACTCCGCTGGGGTGGACCGTGCGCCGCGTATTTCAATCGGCACCGCTCTATTTTTCCCTTTTGTCACTTGGAGTGAGTTTATTGTTTTGACCTCTTGTGGGAAATTCTTTTGTTTTCCTGTGCTCTGCTTGTGGGGTTCGTCATCGTCCTCATTTGGTGTGTCGAGCCCCTTGAGTTCGGCGTTAAGTCGTCCGGACTGTTTGAAGACCCAACAATCTCTGTGGGTATGGTTTGCAGGCTTCCCGGGGGTACTGTGGATTTGGCATATCTTGTCCAAGATTTTGTTTAGGTTGGATAGCTCGTCGCTGTTGTCCTTAAGAGGCAGTTTTTTGTTATTCTGCCGAGAGCTTCTGAATCCGGCGTTGACTGCCGTGCTCTTCGGACTGTTTCCCTTGGTCCGGCGCTGGTCCTTGTTGCGTCGTGGTTTCCCATTTCCATCCCTGACCTCGGATGTACTTGGGTCGATGGTGCTACATCTTGCCAGACAGCTATCCTCTCCCGCGCAAAAGCGGGTCATGAGGCTTGTTAGTGCGGCCATTGTTCTCGGCTTTTCTTTGCCAACGTGTCTGGCGAGCCATTCATCTCGGACGTTGTGTTTGAAAGCTGCTATGACTTCGGCGTCTGGACAGTCGACTATTTGGTTCTTTTTGGTGAGGAACCTGTTCCAGAATTTGCGGGCTGACTCTCCGGGCTGTTGAGTTATGTGACTTAAATCGTCTGTATCCAGAGGGCGGACATAAGTCCCCTGAAAGTTTGCCCGAAACGCATCCTCAAGCTCTTCCCAACTTCCAATGGTATTTTCTGGGAGGCTTTTGAGCCAATGCCGGGCTGGCCCTTTGAGCTTGAGGGGTAAGTATTTTATGGCGTGGAGGTCATCTCCTCTAGCCATGTGTATGTGCAGGATGTAATCCTCAATCCAGACTTCGGGGTCTGTTGTTCTGTCGTATGCCTCTATGTTTACGGGCTTGAATCCCGCTGGAAATTCATGATCCAGCACCTCATCGGTAAAACATAGGGGGTGTGCGGCGCCCCTGTATTTGGGTGTGCCGTGATGTTCGAATACTTGACGTGTTGCATTGCTTTCTAGAGCTTGCTTTCTTGGCCGATAGATAGACCTGACTGGGCCATCCTTTTGGTGCGGATCCTTATGCGGATCGCGTGCCAGCTTGTGTGCAGCGCCGCTTGCCGCTCTATGTTTACCATGTGGTCGTCTATCCGACCGGGCGGCCTCTTTGTTCTTTGATTGGGGGGGCTCTACGGCCTCCTCGTCAAATTCGGGCAGTAGTTTCCGCTTCGGGTAGCTCTTTCTTTGGCGACTATCATCGTATTTATCTGCGGTGTTGAGTACTTCGCTCCATCTCATTCTGAGTGCATCTTCCGCTGTTTTGAGCTTCCGCTTCTGCTTCTTCAGACTATGTGCAGTGGCGACGAGCCTTTTGTGGAGGTTCTTCTGCTCCAACGATGTGTCCGGCGTAAGATCGTCTGGACCGTTATCTTCGCTGGGGACGGATTGTTTATCCAAGTTATCCTGTTCGGATGGTTGTTCGAGGGCATGTTCGTCGTCCATCGGTTCGCCCTGCTCTATGGCTGGGTCTGTATGGGTGCTATCTTTGTCGAGGCGGGACTTTGAGTGGCGCTTACGTCGCCGTTTTGACTGCTTTTCGAGGGAATTATCCTTCGCAGCGTCCCGTTGTTCCTCGTTATCGCTTCCTTTGGGTGTATCCACCATATATACATCGTGAGTTGAGGTAGCCTTCCAGTGCCCTGTAGGCGCTGGTTCTTGTTCTTCTCCAGCATCGTCGTCCATACCGTCGATGTCTTCGGAGTCAAAGTCGAGCATGTCGGTTAAATCATCGACAGTGGCTACAAAATGGGTGGTGGGTGGGCGTTGAATTTCTTCATCGTCCGTGTCCCAACCTTCCTGACCATAGTCCGGCCAGGGCTCTCCTGATAAAGAGAGAGACTTTAGCGAGTTCAGGATGTCGCCGAAGGGCGAGTGATGAGAGATGTCCGCGACAGTGAGCTCCATAACAGGCGCCCAACCGGATTCGTTTGGCAGGGGCGCGGAAGGTTCAGAGTCCAGAGAGGAGTCCGGCACCTTGGAGTCACGAGCTTCGCAAAGGACAGGGATGGTATTCGGCTCTATCGACGTAGAGGTAGCAGCCCCCGAGGCGGTGTCCAGCTACCCGTCCTCGATCGGCACGGTCGGCTCCGAGCTCAGGGTCGGAGCGGACACTTGTGCTGCCTCCAGGGCACTGTCCGGCAGCAGAGCTAGATCATGCCCATCGTGACAGTGCGGCGCGCTTGGCTGTGGCTCAAACCCGTTGAAGATCAAGTCTCCGCAGACGTTAGCTGTATAGTTCAAACTTCCAAATCTGACCTGATGGCCAGGGGCGTAGCTATCACGCCCAATATGCGACCCTATCCAAAAGGAACTCGAAGGTCCCACCAAGGATAGACCCGCATATTGAGACGCTTTTGCAAGGTGGATATCATTACGTCAACATTACATAATAGTGTTGGTACATCCAAGACATACAATGTCACATGAATACAACAATACATCATGTACAAGATCAACATCCGACTACAGATGAAACATAAACAGAAACTCAAACGACATCCACCCTGCTAGCCCAGGCTGCCGACCTGGAACCTATCCCCTGATCGAAGAAGAAGCAGAAGAAGAACTCCAAAAAAAGCAAACATCGCTCTCGCGTCATGATCATCGCATAACCTGTACCTGCAATTGTTGTTGTAGTAATCTGTGAGCCACGAGGACTCAGCAATCCCATTACCATGGGTATCAAGACTAGCAAAGCTTAATGGGAAAGGAAGGGGTAAAGTGGTGAGGTTGCAGCAGCGACTAAGCATGATATGGTGGCTAACATATGCAAATAAGAGCGAGAAGAGAACAAGCGGAACGGACGTGAAGCTAGCAATGATCAAGAGGTGATCCTGAACACCTACTTACGTCAAACATAACCCAGAAACCGTGTTCACTTCCCGGACTCCGCCGAGAAGAGACCATCACGGCTACACACGCGGTTGATGCGTTTTAATTCGGATCTGGTGTCAAGTTATCTACAACCGGACATTAACAAACTCCCATCTGCCACATAACCGCGGGCACGGCTCTCGAAAGTTTATACCCTGCAGGGGTGTCCCAACTTAGCCCATGACAAGCTCTCGCGATCAACGAAGGAATAGACCTTCTCCCAGGAAGACCCGATCAGTCTCGGAATCCCGGTTTACAAGACATTTCGACAATGGTAAAACAAGACCAGCAAAGCCGCCCGATGCGCCGACAACCCCGATAGGAGCTGCACATATCTCGTTCTCAGGGCAACACCGGATAAGCGAAGCATACAGGTACCGACGAATCCAAGTTGCCAAGGAATGGTCCCGCATGGTGCTCTAGTTTGGACCAACACTTAGACAAGCATTGGCCCGGGGGGCTATAATAAAGATGACCCTTGGGTTAATTACTCCCAAAGGAAAGGTAGGTGGTGGTGAGGCAAATGGTAAAACCAAGGTTGGGCCTTGCTGGACAAGTTTTATTCAAAGCGAACTGTCAGGGGGGTCCCATAAATCACCCGACCGCGTTAGGAACGCAAAATCCGGGAACATAACACCGGTATGACGGAAACTAGGGCGGCAAGAGTGGAACAAAACACCAGGCATAAGGCCGAGCCTTCCACCCTTTACCAAATATATAGATGCATTAATAATATAAGAGATATTGTGATATCCCAACCAAAATCCTGTCCACCATGGAGAAATCTTCAACTTCACCTGCAACTAGCAATGCTATAAGAGAGGCTAAGCAAAGCGGTAACATAGCCAATCAATGGTTTACTAGGAAGGGTGTCAAAGGTTAGAGGTTCATGGCAATTTGGGAGGCTTGGAGAACCAGTGATAGGTAACGCAGCATAGCGATAGAACGAAGCAACTAGCATAGCAATGATAGTAGTGAGATCCAGGGTAGCGGTCATCTTGCCTGAAATCCCGCTAGGAAGAAGAACGAGTCCATGAAGAAGATGAAGCCACAAAGACGAATCAACACGTAGATGAACGCATCCTCACGATCGCAACGAAACGGGAACTATCGAGAAGAAGCACACAACATGGTAAATACACCACACATAGACAAGACATGATGCACAACAAGCATGATGCATGAAAAGGCTACATGAAGCTACTCATGACAAGAGATGATGCAAACAAGAACAACACATCAAGGCAAGTTTAAATGAGGCCGAGAACAACAAATAACAATTCCGGTAAGTCCTCATATGCAAAATTCGAAATTGGTCCAGAACTGAATAAACCTTATGTTCAAGTTGTTAAACAGCAAGTTAAGATGCACCAAGATGATCTACACGAAATTCTAGTCAAGTTACATATAAAGTTCATTAGATTCGGAGCTACGGCCTAGAAGATATGAGCAAAACAAGTTAAGCATGGCATTGATGCAAAATGCATACAAACATCAAGCAAACACCTCACAACAAGGATGCAACATGATAATATGAAGCTACATGCAAAAACAAGCAAGTTTCATATAGAGCACACTCAAAACGGAGCAACGGTGCAACACATACACTCTATACAAGTCATAACAACAATCGGTCCATAACAGCAACTAGGCATCTTACAAGCATCAAAACAACATGCTACAGCACCCCAACATAATAACAAAAGGCATGGGCATGAAGTACTGGTAAAGCATAACAAAACATGAACACCGAGCTATCTCCAGAAAAGACTAGAACATGCTCAAAAATACATGGAAAGATTGCAAATAATAACAGTTTCAGACTTATCAGGAAATAACATCAGGTTGCAATGTTTAGAGCAAGCAAACAACATGTTACAGGAACATATTATGGCAAACCAAGGCATGACATGAATCTACTAATTGCATAGATCAAAAGTCCCTTACTGACCATGAGCCAGAAAGGATCAGAAAATATGATGGCACCCACGTAAACATGGCAAATTATATTACAGATTCATACATGGCAGGAACAACAATAAGTAGGCATGTTGGTGAGCTTCAGACACTCACCACAGAGCAATACATGGCATTGCAAGGCAACCAACAGTAAGAAGACATGTTTGTGAAGCTAAGCATGGCAAGATCAAGTTCATAGGGTGCATGGATCACTAGCAAACAATCATGGAAACATTGAACTTAATGTTAACAGGCTGACAGCAACATCATTTAGCAAACTTTGGAGCAAGATAACAACAAGCTACAACAACCTATAAATGTAACCAGGAGCATGGATGGATAGGGCATAACATGTAGATCAAAACATGTTTATAGAACATCTCCAGATTATGCATAGAATGATTAGTAGTAACATGTTTATATAGCATCACGAAATAACAGATTCAGCCTAGCAAAAACTGTAATAGCAAGTACACTACTTAACAAGCTTGAATCACTCACCACAAGTCATTTCATGACAATATAAGCATAGCATCATCAAGAAGGCATGTTTGTGAAACAAACCAAGGCAAGAACAAGTCCATAGCATGCAAGGATCAAATATAGCAAGCTTGGCCAAATTGAATAACAAGTAAACAATCTGCCAGGAAACATTTTGAAGCAAAAGTAGAGCACCAAAATGACATGCTAGACTACTCCATAATTGCAAACAAGGGCATGAATGGATAGAAAATAACCACATGTTCAAAACACCCTTACTGAAGTATCTCAAAATATGCATGGATCTCTCTGTAGCAACAAGTTTACATGGCACAAAAATAACAGCAGAACAGGGACTAAAATCAGCAACATCACGATGCCTAGTTTGCATGCTTGTGCTAGTCACCACATTGATCACAAAAATACATGGTAAGCACCTCTGTATAGAACACATAACATAGATCAAAACACATGTAGACATCAACCTCAAAGGATGCACACATCAATCATGGCAAAAATGATAAATGAGCAAGTTATAACAGTTTCAACAGGTTAACATGAACATGCACTCAACAACAGCATTTCGGGCATCAAGATGAACTCAAATGAATATGATGCAATGGAATGAAATGAAGTACTCGTGGAGGCGAACAATTTGACATATTACACGCACAAAACGAAGCTATGGATGCAGAGATACAACATGATGAACATGGCATGAAAATACTGAAATCTGGGGACTTAGCAGATTCGGGGAAGGGGAAAAAATCAACCTCGCACGGAAAACGATGCACGGCGTGAGCTTGCTGGAGACGGGGCCGGAGGTGGCCGGAGCGGACCGGAGAAGGACGCCGGCGAGTCGAGGTAGCCGGATCCGGCCGGCCCCTCACCGGATCTGGCACCGGCGGAGGTGGGGGGCGACCGGCGCGGGCGCAGGCGAGCGGCGGAGCTCGGCTCCGGCCGGTCGAGGGCGGCGGCGCT